>NW_027472331.1:0-37608 GCF_965638725.1 Aptenodytes patagonicus | reverse complement strand
CAGGTCCTTGAGCAAAAGCAATCCCACAGATTGGTTTGCCTTTGCCCGAGGCAGGAATAACCCAGACTGTCTTCCCCAACATATTTTTTATGTGCACTACAGGGACTTTATTCCCATCTACAGTACGTAAAAGTTCTGACTGGGCAGGGCCAGCGCGATTGGCAGATCCCCTAGTGTTGACTAACCAGGTGGCCTTTGCTAAATGTGCGTCCCAATGTTTGAACGTCCTGCCACCCATTGCTCTCAGTGTAGTCTTTAACAGTCCATTGTATCATTTAATTTTTCCACAGGCTGGTGCATGACAGGGGATGTGATACACCCACTCAATGCCGTGCTCTTTGGCCCAGGTGTCTATGAGGTTGTTTCAGAAATGAGTCCCGTTGTCTGACTCAATTCTTTCTGGGGTGCCATGTCGCCATAAGACTTGCTTTTCAAGGCCCAGGAGAGTGTTCTGGGCGGTGGCATGGGGCACGGGGTATGTTTCCAGCCATCCGGTGGTTGCCTCCACCATTGTAAGCACGTGGCGCTTGCCTTGGCAGGTTTGTGGGAGTGTGATATAATCAATCTGCCAGGCCTCCCCATATTTATATTTCAGCCATTTTCAGCCGCTCGCGTCCCCCGTGACACGGGACAGCAGCCGCTCGCGTTCCCCCCAACATGGTGCAGCACCCACTCGCATCCCCCCCGACACAGTGCAGCACCCACTCGTGTCCCCCCCCACACGGTGCAGCAGCCACTCGTGTCCCCCCCAACACGGTGCAGCAGCCACTCGCGTCCCCCCCCAGACACGGTGGAGCAGCCACTCACGTCCCCCCCAACACGGTACAGCAGCCACTCGCGTCCCCCCCGACATGGTGCAGCACCCACTCGCGTCCCCCCCCGACACAGTGCAGCAGCCACTCGTGACCCCCCCCCGACACAGCGGAGCAGCCACTCGCATCCCCCCCGACACGGCGCACCACCCCCTCGCGTCCCCCCCAACACGGGGCAGCAGCCGCTCGCGTCCCCCCCGACACGGGGCAGCAGCCGCTCGCGTCCCCCCCGACACGGGGCAGCAGCCGCTCGCGTCCCCCCCGACACAGTGCAGCACCCACTCGTGACCCCCCCGACACGGTGCAGCAGCCGCTCGCGTCCCCCCCGACACGGGGCAGCAGCCACTCGTGACCCCCCCGACACGGTGCAGCACCCCCTCGCGTCCCCCCCCAAACACGGTGAAGCAGCCACTCTCGTCGCCCCCGAACATGGTGCGGCAACCACTCTCGTCCCACCCCAACACAGGACAGCAGCCAGTTGTGACCACCCCAGACACGGTGCAGCAGCCACTCGTGTCCCCCCCGACACAGTGCAGCACCCACTCACGTCCCCCCAAACACGGTGCAGCAGCCAGTCGCGTCCCCCCCAACATGGTGCAGCACCAACTCGCCTCCCCAAAATACACCAGGACAAGCTCCCTTCTCCCCAGAAGACAACAACAGCAGTTCTCCTCCCCTAAACACAGCAGCAACTGAAGCCAAAAACAGAGCAGCAACTCTTCCCCCACACCAAAACACTAACGCTCACGTCCCCCCACTGACACGTGGCAGCAGCCACTGGCGTCCCCCCCGACACGGTGCAGCAGCCACTCGCGTCCCCCCCGACACGGCGCAGCAGCCACTCGCGTCCCCCCCCCGACACGGGGCAGCAGCCACTCGCGTCCCCACCCGAACACGGTGCAGCAGCCAGTCGCGTCCCCCCCGACATGGTGCAGCACCCACTCGCATCCCCCACCAAACACGGTGCAGCAGCCACTCGCATCCCCACCCGAACACAGTGCAGCAGCCGCTCGCGTCCCACCCCGACACAGGGCAGCACCCCCTCGCGTCCCCCCCAACACGGTGCAGCAGCCACTCACGTCCCACCCCGACACAGGGCAGCACCCCCTCGCGTCCCCCCCGACACGGGGCAGCAGCCGCTCGCGTCCCCCCCGACACGGGGCAGCAGCCACTCGTGACCCCCCCGACACGGTGCAGCACCCCCTCGCGTCCCCCCCGACACGGGGCAGCAGCCGCTCGCGTCCCCCCCCCCGACACGGGGCAGCAGCCATTCGCGTCCCCCCCCAAACACGGTGCAGCAGCCACTCGCGTCCCCCCCGACACGGAGCAGCAGCCACTCGCGTCCCCCCCCAAACACGGTCCAGCAGCCACTCTCGTCGCCCCCGAACATGGTGCGGCAACCACTCTCGTCCCACCCCAACACAGGACAGCAGCCAGTTGTGACCGCCCCAGACACGGTGCAGCAGCCACTCGTGTCCCCCCCGACACAGTGCAGCACCCACTCACGTCCCCCCCAAACACGGTGCAGCAGCCAGTCGCGTCCCCCCCAACATGGTGCAGCACCAACTCGCCTCCCCAAAATACACCAGGACAAGCTCCCTTCTCCCCAGAAGACAACAACAGCAGTTCTCCTCCCCTAAACACAGCAGCAACTGAAGCCAAAAACAGAGCAGCAACTCTTCCCCCACACCAAAACACTAACGCTCACGTCCCCCCACTGACACGTGGCAGCAGCCACTGGCGTCCCCCCCGACACGGTGCAGCAGCCACTCGCGTCCCCCCCGACACGGCGCAGCAGCCACTCGCGTCCCCCCCCGACACGGGGCAGCAGCCACTCGCGTCCCCACCCGAACACGGTGCAGCAGCCAGTCGCGTCCCCCCGACATGGTGCAGCACCCACTCGCATCCCCCACCAAACACGGTGCAGCAGCCACTCGCATCCCCACCCGAACACAGTGCAGCAGCCGCTCGCGTCCCACCCCGACACAGGGCAGCACCCCCTCGCGTCCCCCCCAACACGGTGCAGCAGCCACTCACGTCCCACCCCGACACAGGGCAGCACCCCCTCGCGTCCCCCCCGACACGGGGCAGCAGCCGCTCGCGTCCCCCCCGACACGGGGCAGCAGCCACTCGTGACCCCCCCGACACGGTGCAGCACCCCCTCGCGTCCCCCCCGACACGGGGCAGCAGCCGCTCGCGTCCCCCCCCCCGACACGGGGCAGCAGCCATTCGCGTCCCCCCCCAAACACGGTGCAGCAGCCACTCGCGTCCCCCCCCGACACGGAGCAGCAGCCACTCGCGTCCCCCCCCAAACACGGTCCAGCAGCCACTCTCGTCGCCCCCGAACATGGTGCGGCAACCACTCTCGTCCCACCCCAACACAGGACAGCAGCCAGTTGTGACCGCCCCAGACACGGTGCAGCAGCCACTCGTGTCCCCCCCGACACAGTGCAGCACCCACTCGCGTCCCCCCCAAACACGGTGCAGCAGCCAGTCGCGTCCCCCCCAACATGGTGCAGCACCAACTCGCCTCCCCAAAATACACCAGGACAAGCTCCCTTCTCCCCAGAAGACAACAACAGCAGTTCTCCTCCCCTAAACACAGCAGCAACTGAAGCCAAAAACAGAGCAGCAACTCTTCCCCCACACCAAAACACTAATGCTCACGTCCCCCCACTGACACGGGGCAGCAGCCACTCACGTCCCCCCCTGACACGGTGCAGCAGCCACTCGCGTCCCCCCCGACACGATGCAGCAGCCACTCGCGTCCGCCCCAGACACGATAGAGCAGCCACTGGCGTCCACCCCAAGACAGTGGAGCAGCCACTCGCGTCCCCCCCCGACACGGTACAGCAGCCACTCGCGTCCCCCACCAACACGGTACAGCAGCCACTCGCGTCCCACCCCGACACGGGGCAGCAGCCACTCGCATCCCACCCCAACACGGGGCAGCAGCCACTCGCATCCCACCCCAACACGGGGCAGCAGCCACTCGCATCCCCCCCCGACACGGGGCAGCACGCTCTCCCATCCCGCCCCGACACGGGGCAGCAGCCACTCGCATCCCACCCCAACACGGGGCAGCACGCTCTCCCATCCCCCCCGACACAGGGCAGCACCCCCTCGCGTCCCCCCGAACACGGTGCAGCAGCCAGTTACAACCCCCCAGAAACAGTGCAGCAGCCGCTCGCGTCCCCCCCGACACGGGGCAGCAGCCAGTTACAACCCCCCCGACACGTGGCAGCAGCCACTCGCGTCCCCCCCAAACACGGAGCAGCAGCCACTCGCGTCCCCCCCGACACGGTGCAGCAGCCAGTTCCGACCCCCCAGACACGGTGCAGCAGCCACTCGCGTCCCACCCCAACACAGCGCAGCAGCCAGTTGCGACCCCCCCGACACGGGGCAGCAGCCAGTTGCGACCCCCCCCGACACGGGGCAGCAGCCACTCGCGTCCCCCCTGACACGGGACAGCAGCCGATCGCGTCCCACCCCAACACGGGGCAGCAGCCGCTTGCGTCCCCCCTGACACGGCGCAGCAGCCGCTTGCGTCCCCCCCGACACGGCGCAGCAGCTACTGGCGTCCCCCCCAACACGGTGCAGCAGCCACTCGCGTCCCCCACCAAACACGGTGCAGCAGCCACTCGCATCCCCCCCCGAACACGGTGCAGCAGCCAGTCGCGTCCCCCCGACATGGTGCAGCACCCACTCGCGTGCCCCCCCTTAACACAGTGCAGCAGCCACTCACGTCCCACCCCGACACAGGGCAGCACCCCCTCGCGTCCCCCCCAACACGGGGCAGCAGCCACTCGCGTCCCCCCCGACACGGGGCAGCAGCCGCTCGCGTCCCCCCCGACACAGTGCAGCAGCCACTCGTGACCCCCCCCGACACAGTGGAGCAGCCACTCGTGACCCCCCCCGACACAGTGGAGCAGCCGCTCGCGTCCCCCCCGACACGGGGCAGCAGCCGCTCGTGTCCCCCCCCCCGACACGGGGCAGCAGCCATTCGCGTCCCCCCCCCAAACACGGTGCAGCAACCACTCGCGTCCCCCCCGAAACACGGTGCAGCAGCCAGTTGCGACCCCCCCCAAACACGGTGCAGCAAACAGTTGCGACCCCCAGACACGGTGCAGCAGCCGCTCGCGTCCCCCCCGACACGGGGCAGCAGGCGCTAGTGTCCCCCCCGACACGGGGCAGCAGCCACTCGCGTCCCCCCCCAAACACGGTGCAGCAACCAGTTGCGACCCCAACACCGGTGCTGCAGCCCGCTCAGTGTCCCCCCTCGACATGGCGCAGCAGCAACTCCCGTCCCCCCCCCCCCGACACAGTGGAGCAGCCACTCGCGTCCCACCCCAACACGGGGCAGCACGCCCTCCCGTCCCCCCCGACACGGGGCAGCAACCACTCGTGTTCCCCCCCCACGGTGAAGCAGCCACTCGTGTCCCCCCCTCCAACACGGGGCAGCAGCCACTCGCGTCCCACCCCAACACGGGGCAGCAGCCACTCGCGTCCCACCCCAACACAGGGCAGCAGCCAGTTGCGACCCCCCCCGACACGGGGCAGCATCCACTCATGTCCCCCCCAACACGTTGCAGCAGCCACTCGTGTCCCCCCCCCAACACGGGGCAGCAGCCACTCGCGTCCCCCCCAACACGGTGCAGCAGCCACTCGCGTCCCCCCCCGACACGGGGCAGCAGCCACTCGCGTCCCCCCCCAAACACGGAGCAGCAACCACTTGCGTCCCCCCCGACACGGTGCAGCAGCCAGTCGCGTCCCACCCCAACACGGGGCAGCAGCCACTCGCGTCCCACCCCAACACAGGGCAGCCAGCCAGCTGCGACCCCCCCGACACGGGGCAGCAGCCGCTCGCATCCCACCCCCAACACGGGGCAGCACGCTCTCCCATCCCCCCCGACACGGGGCAGCAGCCACTCGCGTCCCCCCCCCACGGTGCAGCAGCCACTCGTGTCCCCCCCAACACGGTGCAGCAGCCAGTCGCGTCCCCTCGGCACGGTGCAACAGCCACTCTCGTCCCCCCCTGACACGGTGCAGCAGCCACTCGCGTCCCCCCCCGACACAGTGCAGCAGCCACTCGCGTCCCCCCCCAACACGGTGCAGCAGCCATTTGCGACCCCCCCAGACACGGTGCAGTACCCACTCGCGTCCCCCCCCACGGTGCAGCAGCCACTCGTGTGTCCCCCCGAACACGGGGCAGCAGCCACTCACGTCCCCCCCTCGGCACGGTGCAGCACCCACTCGTGTCCCCCCCCCACGGTGCAGCATCCACTCGTGTGTCCCCCGAACACGGGGCAGCAGCCACTCACGTCCCCGCCCCGACACAGGGCAGCACCCCCTCGCGTCCCCCGAACACGGTGCAGCAGCCAGTTACAACCCCCCCCGACACGGGCAGCAGCCACTCGCGTCCCCCCCAAACACGGAGCAGCAGCCACTCGCGTCCCCCCCGACACGATGCAGCAGCCACTCGCATCCCACCCCAACACAGGGCAGCAGCCAGTTGCGACCCCCCCCGACACGAAGCAGAGCCAGTTGCGACCCCCCCCCGAACAAGGTGCAGCAGCCAGTTACAACCCCCCAGAAACAGTGCAGCAGCCGCTCGCGTCCCCCCCGACACGGGGCAGCAGCCAGTTACAACCCCCCCCGACACGGGGCAGCAGCCACTCGCGTCCCCCCCAAACACGGAGCAGCAGCCACTCGCGTCCCCCCCGACACGGTGCAGCAGCCCAGTTGCGACCCCCCAGACACGGTGCAGCAGCCACTCGCGTCCCACCCCAACACAGGGCAGCAGCCAGTTGCGACCCCCCCGACACGGGGCAGCAGCCACTCGCGTCCCCCCTGACACGGGACAGCAGCCGCTCGCGTCCCCACCCGAACACGGTGCAGAAGCCAGTCGCGTCCCCCCCGACATGGTGCAGCACCCACTCGCGTCCCCACCCCCCGACACAGTGCAGCAGCCACTCATGACCCCCCCCGACACAGTGCAGCACCCACTCGCATCTCCCCCGACACGGCGCAGCACCCACTCGCGTCCCACCCAGACACGGTGCAGCAGACACTCGCGTCCCCAAAATACACCAGGACAAGCTCCCTTCTCCCCAGAAGACAACAACAGCAGTTCTCCTTCCCTAAACACAGCAGCAACTGAAGCCAAAAACAGAGCAGCAACTCTTCCCCCACACCAAAACACTAACGCTCACGTCCCCCCACTGACACGGCGCAGCAGCCACTCGCGTCCCCCCCAACACGGCGCAGCAGCCACTCGCGTCCCCCCCCTGACACGGTGCAGCAGCCACTCGCGACCCCCCCCGACACGATGCAGCAGCCACTCGCGTCCCCCCCGACACGGTGCAGCAGCCACTCGCATCCCCCACCAAACACGGTGCAGCAGCCACTCGCATCCCCACCCGAACACAGTGCAGCAGCCGCTCGCGTCCCCCCCGACATGGTGCAGCACCCACTCGCGTCCCCCCCCTTAACACAGTGCAGCAGCCACTCACGTCCCACCCCGACACAGGGCAGCACCCCCTCGCATCCCCCCCAACACGGGGCAGCAGCCGCTCGCGTCCCCCCCGACACGGGGCAGCAGCCGCTCGCGTCCCCCCCGACACAGTGCAGCAGCCACTCGTGACCCCCCCCGACACAGTGGAGCAGCCACTCGCATCCCCCCCGACACGGTGCAGCAGCCGCTCGCGTCCCCCCCGACACGTGGCAGCAGCCGCTCGTGTGTCCCCCCCCCGACACGGGGCAGCAGCCACTCGCGTCCCCCCCCAAACACGGTGCAGCAGCCAGTTGCGACCCCCCCCAAACACGGTGCAGCAACCAGTTGCGACCCCCAGACACGGTGCAGCAGCCGCTCGCGTCCCCCCCGACACGGGGCAGCAGCCGCTAGTGTCCCCCCCCAACACGGGGCAGCAGCCACTCGCGTCCCCCCCCCCGACACGGGGCAGCAGCCACTCGCGTCCCCCCCCAAACACGGTGCAGCAGCCAGTTGCGACCCGCCCCAAACACGGTGCAGCAGCCGCTCGTGTCCCCCCCCAACACGGTGCAGCAGCCGCTCGCGTCCCCCCCCCCGACACGGGGCAGCAGCCATTCGCGTCCCCCCCCAAACACGGTGCAGCAGCCACTCGCGTCCCCCCCCGACACGGAGCAGCAGCCACTCGCGTCCCCCCCCAAACACGGTCCAGCAGCCACTCTCGTCGCCCCCGAACATGGTGCGGCAACCACTCTCGTCCCACCCCAACACAGGACAGCAGCCAGTTGTGACCGCCCCAGACACGGTGCAGCAGCCACTCGTGTCCCCCCCGACACAGTGCAGCACCCACTCGCGTCCCCCCCAAACACGGTGCAGCAGCCAGTCGCGTCCCCCCCAACATGGTGCAGCACCAACTCGCCTCCCCAAAATACACCAGGACAAGCTCCCTTCTCCCCAGAAGACAACAACAGCAGTTCTCCTCCCCTAAACACAGCAGCAACTGAAGCCAAAAACAGAGCAGCAACTCTTCCCCCACACCAAAACACTAATGCTCACGTCCCCCCACTGACACGGGGCAGCAGCCACTGGCGTCCCCCCCGACACGGTGCAGCAGCCACTCGCGTCCCCCCCGACACGGGGCAGCAGCCGCTCGCGTCCCCCCCGACACGGCGCAGCAGCCGCTCGCGTCCCCCCCCTGACACGGTGCAGCAGCCACTCGCGTCCCCCCCCGACACGATGCAGCAGCCACTCGCGTCCCCCCCGACACGGTGCAGCAGCCACTCGCGTCCCCCACCAAACACGGTGCAGCAGCCACTCGCATCCCCACCCGAACACAGTGCAGCAGACACTCACGTCCCACCCCGACACAGGGCAGCACCCCCTCGCGTCCCCCCCAACACGGGGCAGCAGCCGCTCGCGTCCCCCCCGACACAATGCAGCAGCCACTCGTGACCCCCCCCGACACAGTGGAGCAGCCACTCGTGACCCCCCCGACACGGCGCAGCACCCCCTCACGTCCCCCCCAACATGGTGCAGCAGCCGCTCGCGTCCCCCCCCCACGGTGCAGCAGCCACTCGCGTCCCCCCAACACGGTGCAGCAGCCACTCGTGTCCCCCCCAACACGGTGCAGCAACCAGTCGCGTCCCCCTCGGCACGGTGCAACAGCCACTCGCGTCCCCCCCCGACACGGTGCAGCAGCCACTCGCGTCCCCCCCCGACACGGTGCAGCAGCCACTCGCGTCCCCCCCCGACACGGTGCAGCAGCCACTCGCGTCCCCCCCGACACGGTGCAGCAGCCACTCGCGTCCCCCACCAAACACGGTGCAGCAGCCACTCGCATCCCCCCCCGAACACGGTGCAGCAGCCAGTCGCGTCCCCCCCGACATGGTGCAGCACCCACTCGCGTCCCCCCCCTTAACACAGTGCAGCAGCCACTCACGTCCCACCCCGACACAGGGCAGCACCCCCTCGCGTCCCCCCCAACACGGGGCAGCAGCCGCTCGCGTCCCCCCCAACATGGGGCAGCAGCCGCTCGCGTCCCCCCCGACACGGGGCAGCAGCCGCTCGCGTCCCCCCCGACACGGGGCAGCAGCCGCTCGCGTCCCCCCCGACACGGGGCAGCAGCCGCTCGCGTCCCCCCCGACACAGTGCAGCAGCCACTCGTGACCCCCCCCGACACAGTGGAGCAGCCACTCGCATCCCCCGCGACACGGCGCAGCACCCCCTCGCGTCCCCCCCGACACGGTGCAGCAGCCGCTCGCGTCCCCCCCGACACGGGGCAGCAGCCGCTCGTGTCCCCCCCCCCGACACGGGGCAGCAGCCACTCGCGACCCCCCCCAAACACGGTGCAGCAGCCAGTTGCGACACCCCCAAACACGGTGCAGCAACCAGTTGCGACCCCCAGACACGGTGCAGCAGCCGCTCACGTCCCCCCCGACACGGGGCAGCAGCCGCTAGTGTCCCCCCCGACACGGGGCAGCAGCCACTCGCGTCCCCCCCCCCGACACGGGGCAGCAGCCACTCGCGTCCCCCCCCAAACACGGTGCAGCAGCCAGTTGCGACCCCCCCAAACACGGTGCAGCAGCCGCTCGTATCCCCCCCAACACGGGGCAGCAGCCACTCGCATCCCCCCCCCCGAAACGGGGCAGCAGCCACTCGCGTCCCCCCCAACACGTTGCAGCAGCCACTCGTATCCCCCCCCCAACACGGGGCAGCAGCCACTCGCGTCCCCCCCAACACGGTGCAGCAGCCACTCGCGTCCCCCCCCTGACACGGTGCAGCAGCCACTCGCGTCCCACCCCAACACAGGGCAGCAGCCAGTTGCGACCCCCCCCGACACGGGGCAGCAGCCGCTCGTGTCCCCCCTGACACGGGACAGCAGACGCTCGCGTCCCCCCCACACACGGTGCAGCAGCCACTCGCGTCCCACCCCAACACGGGGCAGCAGCCAGTTGCGACCCCCCCCGACATGGGGCAGCAGCCGCTCGCGTCCCCCCTGACACGGGACAGCAGACGCTCGCGTCCCCCCCCCACACGGTGCAGCAGCCACTCGCGTCCCACCCCAACACGTGGCAGCAGCCAGTTGCGACCCCCCCAGACACGGGGCAGCAGCCGCTCGCGTCCCCCCCAACACGGTGCAGCACCTACTCACGTCCCCCACCCAGACACGATAGAGCAGCCACTGGCGTCCACCCCAAGACAGTGGAGCAGCCACTCGCGTCCCCCCCCGACACGGTACAGCAGCCACTCGCGTCCCCCCCAACACGGTACAGCAGCCTCTCGCGTCCCACCCCAACACGGGGCAGCAGCCACTCGCATCCCACCCCAACACGGGGCAGCAGCCACTCGCATCCCACCCCAACACGGGGCAGCAGCCACTCGCATCCCCACCCGAACACGGTGCAGCAGCCACTCGTGTCCCCCCCCGACACGATGCAGCAACCACTCGCGTCCCACCCCAACATGGGGCAGCACGCTCTCCCATCCCCCCCCGACACGGGGCAGCACGCTCTCCCATCCCCCCCCGACACGGTGCAGCAGCCACTCGCGTCCCACCCCAACACGGGGCAGCAGCCACTCGTGTCCCCCCCAACACGGTGCAGCAACCAGTCGCGTCCCCCTCGGCACGGTGCAACAGCCACTCGCGTCCCACCCAGACACGGTGCAGCAGCCACTCGCGTCCCCCCCCGACACGGAGCAGCAGCCACTCGCGTCCCCCCCGACACGGTGCAGCAGCCACTCGCGTCCCCCACCAAACACGGTGCAGCAGCCACTCGCATCCCCCCCCGAACACGGTGCAGCAGCCAGTCGCGTCCCCCCCGACATGGTGCAGCACCCACTCGCGTCCCCCCCCTTAACACAGTGCAGCAGCCACTCACGTCCCACCCCGACACAGGGCAGCACCCCCTCGCGTCCCCCCCAACACGGGGCAGCAGCCGCTCGCGTCCCCCCCAACACGGGGCAACAGCCGCTCACGTCCCCCCCGACACGGGGCAGCAGCCGCTCGCATCCCCCCCGACACAGTGCAGCAGCCACTCGCGTCCCCCCCGACACGGTGCAGCAGCCACTCGCGTCCCACCCCAACACGGGGCAGCAGCCAGTTGCGACCCCCCCAGACATGGGGCAGCAGCCGCTCGCGTCCCCCCCAACACGGTGCAGCACCTACTCACGTCCCCCCCCCAGACACGATAGAGCAGACACTGGCGTCCACCCCAAGACAGTGGAGCAGCCACTCGCATCCCCCCCCCGACACGGGGCAGCAGCCAGTCGCGACCCCCCCCGACACGGGGCAGCACCTACTCACGTCCCCCCCCAGACACGATAGAGCAGCCACTGGCGTCCACCCCAAGACAGTAGAGCAGCCACTCGCGTCCCCCCCCGACACGGTACAGCAGCCACTCGCGTCCCCCCCAACACGGTACAGCAGCCACTCGCGTCCCACCCCAAGACGGGGCAGCAGCCACTCGCATCCCACCCCAACACGGGGCAGCAGCCACTCGCATCCCACCCCAACACGGGGCAGCAGCCACTCGCGTCCCACCCCAACATGGGGCAGCACGCTCTCCCATCCCCCCCCGACACGGGGCAGCACGCTCTCCCATCCCCCCCCGACACGGGGCAGCAGCCACTCGCATCCCACCCCAACACGGGGCAGCACGCTCTCCCATCCCCCCCGACACGGGGCAGCAGCCACTCGCGTCCCCCCCCCACGGTGCAGCAGCCACTCGTGTCCCCCCCAACACGGTGCAGCAGCCAGTCGCGTCCCCCCCCGACACGGTGCAGCAGCCACTCGCGTCCCCCCCCGACACGGGGCAGCAGCCACTCGCGTCCCCCCCCCACGGTGCAGCAGCCATTCGTGTCCCCCCCAACACGGTGCAGCAGCCAGTCGCGTCCCCCTCAGCACGGTGCAACAGCCAGTCGCGTCCCCCCCCGAGACGGTGCAGCAGCCACTCGCGTCCCCCCCCGACACGGTGCAGCAGCCACTCGCGTCCCCCACCAAACACGGTGCAGCAGCCACTCGCATCCCCCCCCGAACACGGTGCAGCAGCCAGTCGCGTCCGCCCCGACATGGTGCAGCACCCACTCGCGTCCCCCCCCTTAACACAGTGCAGCAGCCACTCGCGTCCCCCCCGACACGGGGCAGCAGCCGCTAGTGTCCCCCCCGACACGGGGCAGCAGCCACTCGCGTCCCCCCCCCCGACACGGGGCAGCAGCCACTCGCGTCCCCCCACAAACACGGTGCAGCAGCCAGTTGCGACCCCCCCCAAACACGGTGCAGCAGCCGCTCGTGTCCCCCCCAACACGGGGCAGCAGCCACTCGCATCCCCCCCCCCGAAACGGGGCAGCAGCCACTCGCGTCCCCCCCCAAACACGGTGCAGCAGCCAGTTGCGACCCCCCCCAAACACGGTGCAGCAGCCGCTCGTGTCCCCCTCGACATGGCGCAGCAGCCACTCGCGTCCCCCCACCACCGACAGTGGAGCAGCCACTCGCGTCCCACCCCAACACGGGGCAGCACGCCCTCCCGTCCCCCCCGACACGGGGCAGCAACCACTCGTGTCCCCCCCCCACGGTGAAGCAGCCACTCGTGTCCCCCCCCCCGACACGGGGCAGCAGCCACTCGTGTCCCCCCCCGACACGGGGCAGCAGCCGCTCGCGTCCCCCCTGACACGGGGCAGCAGCCGCTCGCGTCCCACCCCAACACGGGGCAGCAGCCGCTCGCGTCCCCCCCAACACGGTGCAGCACCTACTCACGTCCCCCCCCAGACACGATAGAGCAGCCACTGGCGTCCCCCGCAAGACAGTGGAGCAGCCACTCACGTCCCCCCCGACACGGTACAGCAGCCACTCGCGTCCCCCCCCGACACGGTACAGCAGCCACTCGCGTCCCACCCCAGCACGGGGCAGCAGGCACTCGCGTCCCCCCCCGACACGGTGCAGCAGCCGCTCGCGTCCCACTCCAACACGGGGCAGCAGCCACTCGCGTCCCACCCCAACACAGGGCAGCAGCCAGTTGCGACCCCCCCCGACACGGGGCAGCATCCACTCATGTCCCCCCCAACACGTTGCAGCAGCCACTCGTGTCCCCCCCCCAACACGGGGCAGCAGCCACTCGTGTCCCCCCCCCAACACGGGGCAGCAGCCACTCGCGTCCCCCCCAACACGGGGCAGCAGCCACTCGCGTCCCCCCCCTGACACGGTGCAGCAGCCACTGGCGTCCCCCGCAAGACAGTGGAGCAGCCACTCACGTCCCCCCCGACACGGTACAGCAACCACTCGCGTCCCCCCCCGACACGGTGCAGCAGCCACTCGCGTCCCCCCCCGACACGGTGCAGCAGCCAGTTGCGACCCCCCCAGACACGGTGCAGCAGCCACTCACGTCCTGCCCCGACACAGGGCAGCACCCCCTCGCGTCCCCCCCGAACACGGTGCAGCAGCCAGTTGCGACCCCCCAGACACGGTGCAGCAGCCACTGGTGTCCCACCCCAACACAGGGCAGCAGCCAGTTGCGACCCCCCCCAACACGGGGCAGCAACCGCTCGCGTCCCCCCTGACACGGGGCAGCAGCCGCTCGCGTCCCACCCCAACACGGGGCAGCAGCCGCTCGCGTCCCCCCCAGCACGGTGCAGCACCTACTCACGTCCCCCCCCAGACACAATAGAGCAGCCACTGGCGTCCCCCGCAAGACAGTGGAGCAGCCACTCACGTCCCCCCCGACACGGTACAGCAGCCACTCGCGTCCCCCCCCGACACGGTGTAGCAGCCACTCGCGTCCCACCCCAACACGGGGCAGCAGGCACTCGCGTCCCACCCCAACACGGGGCAGCAGCCACTCGCGTCCCACCCCAACACGGGGCAGCAGCCAGTTGCGACCCCCCCCGACACGGGGCAGCATGCACTCATGTCCCCCCCAACACGTTGCAGCAGCCACTCGCGTCCCCCCCAACACGGTGCAGCAGCCACTCGTGTCCCCCCCCCTGACACGGTGCAGCAGCCACTGGCGTCCCCCGCAAGACAGTGGAGCAGCCACTCACGTCCCCCCCGACACGGTACAGCAGCCACTCGCGTTCCCCCCCGACACGGTGTAGCAGCCACTCGCGTCCCACCCCAACACGGGGCAGCAGCCACTCGCGTCCCACCCCAACACGGGGCAGCAGCCACTCGCGTCCCACCCTAACACGGGGCAGCAGCCACTCGCGTCCCACCCCAACACAGGGCAGCAGCCAGTTGCGACCCCCCCCGACACGGGGCAGCATCCACTCATGTCCCCCCCAACACGTTGCAGCAGCCACTCGTGTCCCCCCCCAACACGGGGCAGCAGCCACTCGCGTCCCCCCCAACACGGTGCAGCAGCCACTCGCGTCCCCCCCCGACACGGTGCAGCAGCCACTCGCGTCCCCCCCCAAACACGGAGCAGCAGCCACTCGCATCCCCCCCGACACGGTGCAGCAGCCACTCGCGTCCCACCCCAACACAGGGCAGCAGCCAGTTGCGACCCCCCCCGACACGGGGCAGCAGCCGCTCGCGTCCCCCCTGACACGGGACAGCAGACGCTCGCGTCCCCCCCACACACGGTGCAGCAGCCACTCGCGTCCCACCCCAACACGGGGCAGCAGCCAGTTGCGACCCCCCCGACACGGGGCAGCAGCCGCTCGCGTCCCCCCTGACACGGGACAGCAGACGCTCGCGTCCCCCCCACACACGGTGCAGCAGCCACTCGCGTCCCACCCCAACACGGGGCAGCAGCCAGTTGCGACCCCCCCCGACACGGGGCAGCAGCCGCTCGCGTCCCCCCCGACACGGTGCAGCACCTACTCACGTCCCCCCCCAGACACGATAGAGCAGCCACTCGCGTCCCCCCCCGACACGGTACAGCAGCCACTCGCGTCCCCCCCAACACGGTACAGCAGCCACTCGCGTCCCACCCCAACACGGGGCAGCAGCCACTCGCGTCCCACCCCAACACGGGGCAGCAGCCACTCGCATCCCACCCCAACACGGGGCCGCAGCCACTCGCGTCCCACCCCAACATGGGGCAGCACGCTCTCCCATCCCCCCCCGACATGGGGCAGCACGCTCTCCCATCCCCCCCCGACACGGGGCAGCAGCCACTCGCATCCCACCCCAACACGGGGCAGCACGCTCTCCCATCCCCCCCGACACGGGGCAGCAGCCACTCGCGTCCCACCCCCACGGTGCAGCAGCCACTCGTGTCCCCCCCAACACGGTGCAGCAACCAGTCGCGTCCCCCTCGGCACGGTGCAACAGCCACTCGCGTCCCCCCCCGACACGGTGCAGCAGCCACTCGCGTCCCCCCCCGACACGGGGCAGCAGCCACTCGCGTCCCCCCCCCACGGTGCAGCAGCCATTCGTGTCCCCCCCAACACGGTGCAGCAGCCAGTCGCGTCCCCCTCGGCACGGTGCAACAGCCACTCGCGTCCCCCCCCGACACGGTGCAGCAGCCACTCGCGTCCCCCCCCGACACGGTGCAGCAGCCACTCGCGTCCCCCCCGACACGGTGCAGCAGCCACTCGCGTCCCCCACCAAACACGGTGCAGCAGCCACTCGCATCCCCCCCCGAACACGGTGCAGCAGCCAGTCGCGTCCCCCCCGACATGGTGCAGCACCCACTCGCGTCCCCCCCCTTAACACAGTGCAGCAGCCACTCACGTCCCACCCCGACACAGGGCAGCACCCCCTCGCGTCCCCCCCAACACGGGGCAGCAGCCGCTCGCGTCCCCCCCGACACGGGGCAGCAGCCGCTCGCGTCCCCCCGACACGGGGCAGCAGCCACTCGTGACCCCCCCCGACACAGTGGAGCAGCCACTCGCATCCCCGCCGACACGGCGCAGCACCCCCTCGCGTCCCCCCCAACACGGTGCAGCAGCCGCTCGCGTCCCCCCCGACACGGGGCAGCAGCCGCACGTGTCCCCCCCCCCGACACGGGGCAGCAGCCACTCGCGTCCCCCCCCCAAACACGGTGCAGCAGCCAGTTGCGACCCCCCCCAAACACGGTGCAGCAACCAGTTGCGACCCCCAGACACGGTGCAGCAGCCGCTCACGTCCCCCCCGACACGGGGCAGCAGCCGCTAGTGTCCCCCCCGACACGGGGCAGCAGCCACTCGCGTCCCCCCCCCCGACACGGGGCAGCAGCCACTCGCGTCCCCCCCCAAACACGGTGCAGCAGCCAGTTGCGACCCCCCCCAAACACGGTGCAGCAGCCGCTCGTGTCCCCCCCGACAAGGGGCAGCAGCCACTCGCATCCCCCCCCCCGAAACGGGGCAGCAGCCACTCGCGTCCCCCCCCCAAACACGGTGCAGCAGCCAGTTGCGACCCCCCCAGACACGGTGCAGCAGCCACTCACGTCCTGCCCCGACACAGGGCAGCACCCCCTCGCGTCCCCACCGAACACGGTGCAGCAGCCAGTTGCGACCCCCCAGACACGGTGCAGCAGCCACTGGTGTCCCACCCCAACACAGGGCAGCAGCCAGCTGCGACCCCCCCCAACACGGGGCAGCAACAGCTCGCGTCCCCCCTGACACGGGGCAGCAGCCGCTCGCGTCCCACCCCAACACGGGGCAGCAGCCACTCGCGTCCCCCCCAACACGGTGCAGCACCTACTCACGTCCCCCCCCAGACACGATAGAGCAGCCACTGGCGTCCCCCGCAAGACAGTGGAGCAGCCACTCACGTCCCCCCCGACATGGTACAGCAGCCACTCGCGTCCCCCCCCGACACGGGGCAGCAGCCGCTCGCGTCCCACCCCAACACGGGGCAGCAGCCGCTCGCGTCCCACCCCAACACGGGGCAGCAGCCAGTTGCGACCCCCCCCGACACGGGGCAGCACCCACACGTGTCCCCCCCAACACGGTGCAGCAGCCACTCGCGTCCCCCCCCTGACACGGTGCAGCAGCCACTCGCGTCCCCCCCCAAACACGGAGCAGCAGCCACTCGCGTCCCCGCCGACACGGTGCAGCAGCCACTCGCGTCCCCCCTGACACGGGACAGCAGACGCTCGCGTCCCCCCCACACACGGTGCAGCAGCCACTCGCGTCCCACCCCAACACGGGGCAGCAGCCAGTTGCGACCCCCCCCGACACGGGGCAGCAGCCGCTCGCGTCCCCCCTGACACGGGACAGCAGACGCTCGCGTCCCCCCCACACACGGTGCAGCAGCCACTCGCGTCCCACCCCAACACGGTACAGCAGCCACTCGCGTCCCCCCCGACACGGGGCAGCAGCCGCTCACGTCCCCCCCTACACGGTGCAGCACCTACTCACGTCCCCCCCCAGACACGATAGAGCAGCCACTGGCGTCCACCCCAAGACAGTGGAGCAGCCACTCGCGTCCACCCCCAACACGGTACAGCAGCCACTCGCATCCCCCCCAACACGGTACAGCAGCCACTCGCGTCCCACCCCAACACGGGGCAGCAGCCACTCGCGTCCCACCCCAACACGGGGCAGCAGCCACTCGCGTCCCACCCCAACACGGGGCAGCAGCCACTCGCGTCCCACCCCAACACGGGGCAGCAGCCACTCGCGTCCCACCCCAACACGGGGCAGCAGCCACTCGCATCCCACCCCAACACGGGGCAGCAGCCACTCGCGTCCCACCCCAACACGGGGCAGCACGCTCTCCCATCCCCCCCCGACACGGGGCAGCACGCTCTCCCATCCCCCCCCGACACGGGGCAGCAGCCACTCGCATCCCACCCCAACACGGGGCAGCACGCTCTCCCATCCCCCCCGACACGGGGCAGCAGCCACTCGCGTCCCCCCCCCACGGTGCAGCAGCCACTCGTGTCCCCCCCAACACGGTGCAGCAGCCAGTCGCGTCCCCCTCGGCACGGTGCAACAGCCACTCGCGTCCCCCCCCTGACACGGTGCAGCAGCCACTCGCGTCCCCCCCCGACACGGTGCAGCAGCCACTCGCGTCCCCCCCCGACACGGTGCAGCAGCCACTCGCGTCCCCCCCCAACACGGTGCAGCAGCCATTTGCGACCCCCCCAGACACGGTGCAGTACCCGCTCGTGTCCCCCCGAACAAGGTGCAGCAGCCACTCGCGTCCCCCCCGAACACGGTAGAGCAGCCACTCGCGTCCCACCCTAACACCGGGCAGCAGCCACTCGCGACCCACCCCAACACCGGGCAGCAGCCACTCGCGTCCCCCCCAACACGGTGCAGCAGCCACTCGTGTCCCCCTCGGCACAGTGCAGCAGCCACTCGCGTCTCCCCCCTGACACGGTGCAGCAGCCACTCGCGTCCCCCCCGACACGGTGCAGCAGCCAGTTGCTACCCCCCCAGACACGGTGCAGCAGCCACTCGCATCCCCCCCAACAACGTGCAGCAGCCACTCACGTCCTGCCCCGACACAGGGCAGCACCCCCTCGCGTCCCCCCCGAACACGGTGCAGCAGCCAGTTGCGACCCCCCACACACGGTGCAGCAGCCACTGGTGTCCCACCCCAACACAGGGCAGCAGCCAGTTGCGACCCCCCCCAACACGGGGCAGCAACCGCTCGCGTCCCCCCTGACACGGGGCAGCAGCCGCTCGCGTCCCACCCCAACACGGGGCAGCAGCCGCTCGCGTCCCCCCCAACACGGTGCAGCACCTACTCACGTCCCCCCCCAGACACGATAGAGCAGCCACTGGCGTCCCCCGCAAGACAGTGGAGCAGCCACTCACGTCCCCCCCGACACGGTACAGCAGCCACTCGTATCCCCCCCCCAACACGGTGTAGCAGCCACTCGCGTCCCACCCCAACACGGGGCAGCAGCCGCTCGCGTCCCACCCCAACACGGGGCAGCAGCCGCTCGCGTCCCACCCCAACACGGGGCAGCAGCCGCTCGCGTCCCACCCCAACACGGGGCAGCAGCCACTCGTGTCCCCCCCCCAACACGGGGCAGCAGCCACTCGCGTCCCCCCCAACACGGTGCAGCAGCCACTCGCGTCCCCCCCCTGACACGGTGCAGCAGCCACTCGCGTCCCCCCCAAACACGGAGCAGCAGCCACTCGCGTCCCCCCCGACACGGTGCAGCAGCCACTCGCGTCCCACCCCAACACAGGGCAGCAGCCAGTTGCGACCCCCCCCGACACGGGGCAGCAGCCGCTCGCGTCCCCCCTGACACGGGACAGCAGACGCTCGCGTCCCCCCCACACACGGTGCAGCAGCCACTCGCGTCCCCCCCAACACGGTGCAGCAGCCACTCGCATCCCACCCCAACACGGGGCAGCAGCCACTCGCGTCCCCCCCACACACGGTGCAGCAGCCACTCGCATCCCACCCCAACACCGGGCAGCAGCCACTCGCGTCCCACCCCAACATGGGGCAGAACGCTCTCCCATCCCCCCCCCGACACGGGGCAGCACGCTCTCCCATCCCGCCCCGACACGGGGCAGCAGCCACTCGCATCCCACCCCAACACGGGGCAGCACGCTCTCCCATCCCCCCCAACACGGTGCAGCAGCCACTCGCGTCCCCCCCCTGACACGGTGCAGCAGCCACTCGAGTCCCCCCCAACACGGTGCAGCAGCCAGTCGCGTCCCCCTCGGCACGGTGCAACAGCCACTCGCGTCCCACCCAGACACGGTGCAGCAGCCACTCGCGTCCCCCCCCGACACGGTGCAGGAGCCACTCGCGTCCCCCCCCAACACGGTGCAGCAGCCATTTGCGACCCCCCCAGACACGGTGCAGTACCCACTCGCGTCCCCCCGAACAAGGTGCAGCAACCGCTCGCGTCCCCCCCCGACACGGTGCAGCACCCACTCGTGTCCCCCCCCCACGGTGCAGCAGCCACTCGTGTGTCCCCCCGAACACGGGGCAGCAGCCACTCACGTCCCGCCCCGACACAGGGCAGCACCCCCTCGCGTCCCCCCCGAACACGGTGCAGCAGCCAGTTACAACCCCCCAGAAACAGTGCAGCAGCCGCTCGCGTCCCCCCCGACACGGGGCAGCAGCCAGTTACAACCCCCCCCGACACGGGGCAGCAGCCACTCGCGTCCCCCCCAAACACGGAGCAGCAGCCACTCGCGTCCCCCCCGACACGGTGCAGCAGCCAGTTCCGACCCCCCAGACACGGTGCAGCAGCCACTCGCGTCCCACCCCAACACAGCGCAGCAGCCAGTTGCGACCCCCCCGACACGGGGCAGCAGCCAGTTGAGACCCCCCCCGACACGGGGCAGCAGCCACTCGCGTCCCCCCTGACACGGGACAGCAGCCGATCGCGTCCCACCCCAACACGGGGCAGCAGCCGCTTGCGTCCCCCCGACACGGCGCAGCAGCCGCTTGCGTCCCCCCCGACACGGCGCAGCAGCTACTAGCGTCCCCCCCAACACGGTGCAGCAGCCACTCGCGTCCCCCACCAAACACGGTGCAGCAGCCACTCGCATCCCCCCCCGAACACAGTGCAGCAGCCACTCACGTCCCACCCCGACACAGGGCAGCACCCCCTCGCGTCCCCCCCAACACGGGGCAGCAGCCACTCACGTCCCACCCCGACACAGGGCAGCACCCCCTCGCGTCCCCCCCAACACGGGGCAGCAGCCCGCTCGCGTCCCCCCCGACACGGGGCAGCAGCCGCTCGTGTCCCCCCCCGACACGGGGCAGCAGCCATTCGCGTCCCCCCCCCAAACACGGTGCAGCAGCCACTCGCGTCCCCCCCCGAAACACGGTGCAGCAGCCAGTTGCGACCCCCCCCAAACACGGTGCAGCAAACAGTTGCGACCCCCAGACACGGGGCAGCAGCCGCTCGCGTCCCCCCCCGACACGGGGCAGCAGCCGCTAGTGTCCCCCCCGACACGGGGCAGCAGCCACTCGCGTCCCCCCCAAACACGGTGCAGCAGCCAGTTGCGACCCCCCCCAAACACGGTGCAGCAGCCGCTCGTGTCCCCCTCGACATGGCGCAGCAGCCACTCGCGTCCCCCCCCCCCGACACAGTGGAGCAGCCACTCGCGTCCCACCCCAACACGGGGCAGCACGCCCTCCCGTCCCCCCCGACACGGGGCAGCAACCACTCGTGTTCCCCCCGCACGGTGAAGCAGCCACTCGTGTCCCCCCCCCAACACGGGGCAGCAGCCACTCGCGTCCCACCCCAACACGGGGCAGCAGCCACTCGCGTCCCACCCCAACACAGGCAAGCAGCCAGTTGCGACCCCCCCCGACACGGGGCAGCATCCACTCATGTCCCCCCCAACACGTTGCAGCAGCCACTCGTGTCCCCCCCCCAACACGGGGCAGCAGCCACTCGCGTCCCCCCCCTGACACGGTGCAGCAGCCACTCGCGTCCCCCCCCAAACACGGAGCAGCAACCACTTGCGTCCCCCCCGACACGGTGCAGCAGCCACTCGCGTCCCACCCCAACACAGGGCAGCAGCCAGTTGCGACCCCCCCCGACACGGGGCAGCAGCCACTCGCGTCCCCCCTGACACGGGACAGCAGACGCTCGCGTCCCCCCACACACGGTGCAGCAGCCACTCGCGTCCCACCCCAACACGGGGCAGCAGCCAGTTGCGACCCCCCCCGACACGGGGCAGCAGCCGCTCGCGTCCCCCCTGACACGGGACAGCAGACGCTCGCGTCCCCCCCACACACGGTGCAGCAGCCACTCGCGTCCCACCCCAACACGGGGCAGCAGCCAGTTGCGACCCCCCCCGACACGGGGCAGCAGCCGCTCGCGTCCCCCCCAACACGGTGCAGCACCTACTCACGTCCCCCCCCAGACACGATAGAGCAGCCACTGGCGTCCACCCCAAGACAGTGGAGCAGCCACTCGCGTCCCCCCCCGACACGGTACAGCAGCCACTCGCGTCCCCCCCCGACACGGTACAGCAGCCACTCGCGTCCCCCCCCGACACGGTACAGCAGCCACTCGCGTCCCACCCCAACACGGGGCAGCAGCCACTCGCATCCCACCCCAACACGGGGCAGCAGCCACTCGCATCCCACCCCAACATGGGGCAGCAGCCACTCGCGTCCCACCCCAACATGGGGCAGAACGCTCTCCCATCCCCCCCTGACACGGGGCAGCACGCTCTCCCATCCCCCCCCCGACACGGAGCAGCAGCCACTCGCATCCCACCCCAGCACGGGGCAGCACGCTCTCCCATCCCCCCCGACACGGGGCAGCAGCCACTCGCGTCCCCCCCCCACGGTGCAGCAGCCACTCGTGTCCCCCCCAACACGGTGCAGCAGCCAGTCGCGTCCCCCTCGGCACGGTGCAACAGCCACTCTCGTCCCCCCCCTGACACGGTGCAGCAGCCACTCGCGTCCCCCCCCGACACAGTGCAGCAGCCACTCGCGTCCCCCCCCAACATGGTGCAGCAGCTATTTGCGACCCCCCCAGACACGGTGCAGTACCCACTCGCGTCCCCCCGAACAAGGTGCAGCAGCCGCTCGCGTCCCCCCCGACACGGTGCAGCACCCACTCGTGTCCCCCCCCCACGGTGCAGCAGCCACTCGTGTGTCCCCCCGAACACGGGGCAGCAGCCACTCACGTCCCGCCCCGACACAGGGCAGCACCCCCTCGCGTCCCCCCCGAACACGGTGCAGCAGCCAGTTACAACCCCCCAGAAACAGTGCAGCAGCCGCTCGCGTCCCCCCCGACACGGGGCAGCAGCCAGTTACAACCCCCCCCGACACGGGGCAGCAGCCACTCGCGTCCCCCCCAAACACGGAGCAGCAGCCACTCGCGTCCCCCCCGACACGATGCAGCAGCCACTCGCATCCCACCCCAACACAGGGCAGCAGCCAGTTGCGACCCCCCCCGACACGGAGCAGCAGCCAGTTGCGACCCCCCCCGAACAAGGTGCAGCAGCCAGTTACAACCCCCCAGAAACAGTGCAGCAGCCGCTCGCGTCCCCCCCGACACGGGGCAGCAGCCAGTTACAACCCCCCCCGACACGGGGCAGCAGCCACTCGCGTCCCCCCAAACACGGAGCAGCAGCCACTCGCGTCCCCCCCGACACGGTGCAGCAGCCAGTTGCGACCCCCAGACACGGTGCAGCAGCCACTCGCGTCCCACCCCAACACAGGGCAGCAGCCAGTTGCGACCCCCCCGACACGGGGCAGCAGCCACTCGCGTCCCCCCTGACACGGGACAGCAGCCGCTCGCGTCCCCCCCGACCACGGTGCAGCAGCCAGTCGCGTCCCCCCCGACATGGTGCAGCACCCACTCGCATCCCCACCCCCCGACACAGTGCAGCAGCCACTCATGACCCCCCCCGACACAGTGCAGCACCCACTCGCATCTCCCCCGACACGGCGCAGCACCCACTCGCGTCCCACCCAGACACGGTGCAGCAGACACTCGCGTCCCCAAAATACACCAGGACAAGCTCCCTTCTCCCCAGAAGACAACAACAGCAGTTCTCCTTCCCTAAACACAGCAGCAACTGAAGCCAAAAACAGAGCAGCAACTCTTCCCCCACACCAAAACACTAACGCTCACGTCCCCCCACTGACACGGGGCAGCAGCCACTCGCGTCCCCCCTGACACGGTGCAGCAGCCACTCGCGTCCCCCCGACACGGGGCAGCAGCCGCTTGCGTCCCCCCCGACACGGCGCAGCAGCCACTCGCGTCCCCCCCAACACGGCGCAGCAGCCACTCGCGTCCCCCCCCTGACACGGTGCAGCAGCCACTCGCGTCCCCCCCCGACACGGTGCAGCAGCCACTCGCGTCCCCCCCGACACGGGGCAGCAGCCGCTTGCGTCCCCCCCGACACGGCGCAGCAGCCACTCGCGTCCCCCCCCAACATGGCGCAGCAGCCACTCGCGTCCCCCCCCTGACACGGTGCAGCAGCCACTCGCGTCCCCCCCCGACACGATGCAGCAGCCACTCGCGTCCCCCCCGACACGGTGCAGCAGCCACTCGCGTCCCCCACCAAACACGGTGCAGCAGCCACTCGCATCCCCCCCCGAACACGGTGCAGCAGCCAGTCGCGTCCCCCCCGACATGGTGCAGCACCCACTCGCGTCCCCCCCCTTAACACAGTGCAGCAGCCACTCACGTCCCACCCCGACACAGGGCAGCACCCCCTCGCATCCCCCCCAACATGGGGCAGCAGCAGCTCGCGTCCCCCCCGACACGGGGCAGCAGCCGCTCGCGTCCCCCCCGACACGGGGCAGCACCCACTCGCGTCCCCCCCCTTAACACAGTGTAGCAGCCACTCACGTCCCACCCCGACACAGGGCAGCACCCCCTCGCATCCCCCCCAACATGGGGCAGCAGCAGCTCGCGTCCCCCCCGACACGGGGCAGCAGCCGCTCGCGTCCCCCCCGACACGGGGCAGCAGCCGCTCGCGTCCCCCCCGACACGGGGCAGCAGCCGCTCGCGTCCCCCCCGACACGGGGCAGCAGCCGCTCGCGTCCCCCCCGACACAGTGCAGCAGCCACTCGTGACCCCCCCCGACACAGTGGAGCAGCCACTCGCATCCCCCCGACACAGTGGAGCAGCCACTCGCATCCCCCCCGACACGGCGCAGCACCCCCTCGCGTCCCCCCCGACACGGTGCAGCAGCCGCTCGCGTCCCCCCCGACACGGGGCAGCAGCCGCTCGTGTGTCCCCCCCCCGACACGGGGCAGCAGCCACTCGCGTCCCCCCCCCAAACACGGTGCAGCAGCCAGTTGCGACCCCCCCCAAACACGGTGCAGCAACCAGTTGCGACCCCCAGACACGGTGCAGCAGCCGCTCGCGTCCCCCCCGACACGGGGCAGCAGCCGCTTGCGTCCCCCCCGACACGGCGCAGCAGCCACTCGCGTCCCCCCCAACACGGCGCAGCAGCCACTCGCGTCCCACCCCTGACACGGTGCAGCAGCCACTCGCGTCCCCCCCCGACACGGTGCAGCAGCCACTCGCGTCCCCCCCCGACACGGGGCAGCAGCCGCTTGCGTCCCCCCGACACGGGGCAGCAGCCGCTTGCGTCCCCCCCGACACGGCGCAGCAGCCACTCGCGTCCCCCCCAACATGGCGCAGCAGCCACTCGCGTCCCCCCCCTGACACGGTGCAGCAGCCACTCGCGTCCCCCCCCGACACGATGCAGCAGCCACTCGCGTCCCCCCCGACACGGTGCAGCAGCCACTCGCATCCCCCACCAAACACGGTGCAGCAGCCACTCGCATCCCCCCCCGAACACGGTGCAGCAGCCAGTCGCGTCCCCCCCGACATGGTGCAGCACCCACTCGCGTCCCCCCCCTTAACACAGTGCAGCAGCCACTCACGTCCCACCCCGACACAGGGCAGCACCCCCTCGCATCCCCCCCAACATGGGGCAGCAGCAGCTCGCGTCCCCCCCGACACGGGGCAGCAGCCGCTCGCGTCCCCCCCGACACGGGGCAGCAGCCGCTGGCGTCCCCCCCGACACAGTGCAGCAGCCACTCGTGACCCCCCCCGACACAGTGGAGCAGCCACTCGCATCCCCCCCGACACGGCGCAGCACCCCCTCGCGTCCCCCCCGACACGGTGCAGCAGCCGCTCGCGTCCCCCCCGACACGGGGCAGCAGCCGCTCGTGTGTCCCCCCCCCGACACGGGGCAGCAGCCACTCGCGTCCCCCCCCCAAACACGGTGCAGCAGCCAGTTGCGACCCCCCCCAAACACGGTGCAGCAACCAGTTGCGACCCCCAGACACGGTGCAGCAGCCGCTCGCGTCCCCCCCCGACACGGGGCAGCAGCCGCTAGTGTCCCCCCCAACACGGGGCAGCAGCCACTCGCGTCCCCCCCCCCCGACACGGGGCAGCAGCCACTCGCGTCCCCCCCCAAACACGGTGCAGCAGCCAGTTGCGACCCCCCCCAAACACGGTGCAGCAGCCGCTCGTGTCCCCCCCGACACGGGGCAGCAGCCACTCGCATCCCCGCCCCCGAAACGGGGCAGCAGCCACTCGCGTCCCCCCCCAAACACGGTGCAGCAGCCAGTTGCGACCCCCCCAAACACGGTGCAGCAGCCGCTCGTGTCCCCCTCGACATGGCGCAGCAGCCACTCGCGTCCCCCCCCCCCCGACAGTGGAGCAGCCACTCACGTCCCACCACAACACGGGGCAGCACGCCCTTCCGTCCCCCCCGAAACGGGGCAGCAACCACTCGTGTCCCCCCCCACGGTGAAGCAGCCACTCGTGTCCCCCCCCCAACACGGTGCAGCAGCCACTCGTGTCCCCCCCCCCGACAAAGGGCAGCAGCCACTCGTGACCCCCCCGACACGGTGCAGCACCCCCTCGCGTCCCCCCCGACACGGGGCAGCAGCCGCTCGCGTCCCCCCCCCCGACACGGGGCAGCAGCCATTCGCGTCCCCCCCCCAAACACGGTGCAGCAGCCACTCGCGTCCCCCCCCCACACGGAGCAGCAGCCACTCGCGTCCCCCCCCAAACACGGTGAAGCAGCCACTCTCGTCGCCCCCGAACATGGTGCGGCAACCACTCTCGTCCCACCCCCACACAGGACAGCAGCCAGTTGTGACAGCCCCAGACACAGTGCAGCACCCACTCGCGTCCCCCCCAAACACGGTGCAGCAGCCAGTCGCGTCCCCCCCAACATGGTGCAGCACCAACTCGCCTCCCCAAAATACACCAGGACAAGCTCCCTTCTCCCCAGAAGACAACAACAGCAGTTCTCCTCCCCTAAACACAGCAGCAACTGAAGCCAAAAACAGAGCAGCAACTCTTCCCCCACACCAAAACACTAATGCTCACGTCCCCCCACTGACACGGGGCAGCAGCCACTGGCGTCCCCCCCGACACGGTGCAGCAGCCACTCGCGTCCCCCCCGACACGGGGCAGCAGCCGCTCGCGTCCCCCCCCCAACACGGGGCAGCAGCCACTCGCGTCCCCCCCCCAACACGGGGCAGCAGCCACTCGCGTCCCCCCCCGACACGATGCAGCAGCCACTCGCGTCCCCCCCGACACGGTGCAGCAGCCACTCGCGTCCCCCACCAAACACGGTGCAGCAGCCACTCGCATCCCCACCCGAACACGGTGCAGCAGCCAGTCGCGTCCCCCCCGACATGGTGCAGCACCCACTCGCATCCCCCACCAAACACGGTGCAGCAGCCACTCGCATCCCCACCCGAACACAGTGCAGCAGACACTCACGTCCCACCCCGACACAGGGCAGCACCCCCTCGCGTCCCCCCCAACACGGGGCAGCAGCCAGTCGCGTCCCCCCCGACACAATGCAGCAGCCACTCGTGACCCCCCCCGACACAGTGGAGCAGCCACTCGTGACCCCCCCGACACGGCGCAGCACCCCCTCGCGTCCCCCCCAACACGGTGCAGCAGCCGCTCGCGTCCCCCCCCCACGGTGCAGCAGCCACTCGCGTCCCCCCCAACACGGTGCAGCAGCCACTCGTGTCCCCCCCAACACGGTGCAGCAACCAGTCACGTCCCCCTCGGCACGGTGCAACAGCCACTCGCGTCCCCCCCCCTGACACGGTGCAGCAGCCACTCGCGTCCCCCCCCGACACGGTGCAGCAGCCACTCGCGTCCCCCCCGACACGGTGCAGCAGCCACTCGCATCCCCCACCAAACACGGTGCAGCAGCCACTCACATCCCCCCCCGAACACGGTGCAGCAGCCAGTCGCGTCCCCCCCGACATGGTGCAGCACCCACTCGCGTCCCCCCCTTAACACAGTGCAGCAGCCACTCACGTCCCACCCCGACACAGGGCAGCACCCCCTCGCGTCCCCCCCAACATGGGGCAGCAGCCGCTCGCGTCCCCCCCAACATGGGGCAGCAGCCGCTCGCGTCCCCCCCAACATGGGGCAGCAGCCGCTCGCGTCCCCCCCGACACGGGGCAGCAGCCGCTCGCGTCCCCCCCGACACAGTGCAGCAGCCACTCGTGACCCCCCCGACACAGTGGAGCAGCCACTCGCATCCCCCGCGACACGGCGCAGCACCCCCTCGCGTCCCCCCCGACACGGGGCAGCAGCCGCTCGCGTCCCCCCCGACACGGGGCAGCAGCCGCTCATGTCCCCCCCCCCGACACGGGGCAGCAGCCACTCGCGTCCCCCCCCCAAACGCGGTGCAGCAGCCAGTTGCGACCCCCCCCTGACACGGTGCAGCAACCAGTTGCGACCCCCAGACACGGTGCAGCAGCCGCTCACGTCCCCCCCGACACGGGGCAGCAGCCGCTAGTGTCCCCCCCGACACGGGGCAGCAGCCGCTAGTGTCCCCGCCCCCGACACGGGGCAGCAGCCACTCGCGTCCCCCCCCAAACAGGGTGCAGCAGCCAGTTGCGACCCCCCCAAACACGGTGCAGCAGCCGCTCGTATCCCCCCCAACACGGGGCAGCAGCCACTCGCATCCCCCCCCCCGAAACGGGGCAGCAGCCACTCGCGTCCCCCCCAACACGTTGCAGCAGCCACTCGTGTCCCCCCCCAACACGGGGCAGCAGCCACTCGCGTCCCCCCCCCAACACGGGGCAGCAGCCACTCGCGTCCCCCCCAACACGGTGCAGCAGCCACTCGCGTCCCCCCCCTGACACGGTGCAGCAGCCACTCGCGTCCCACCCCAACACAGGGCAGCAGCCAGTTGCGACCCCCCCCTGACACGGGGCAGCAGCCCACTCGCGTCCCACCCCAACACAGGGCAGCAGCCAGTTGCGACCCCCCCCCGACACGGGGCAGCAGCCGCTCGCGTCCCCCCTGACACGGGACAGCAGACGCTCGCGTCCCCCCCACACACGGTGCAGCAGCCACTCGCGTCCCACCCCAATACGGGGCAGCAGCCAGTTGCGACCCCCCCCGACACGGGGCAGCAGCCGCTCGCGTCCCCCTGACACGGGACAGCAGACGCTCGCGTCCCCCCCACACACGGTGCAGCAGCCACTCGCGTCCCACCCCAACACGGGGCAGCAGCCAGTTGCGACCCCCCCAGACACGGGGCAGCAGCCGCTCGCGTCCCCCCCAACACGGTGCAGCACCTACTCACGTCCCCCACCCAGACACGATAGAGCAGCCACTGGCGTCCACCCCAAGACACTGGAGCAGCCACTCACGTCCCCCCCCGACACGGTACAGCAGCCACTCGCGTCCCCCCCAACACGGTACAGCAGCCTCTCGCGTCCCACCCCAACACGGGGCAGCAGCCACTCGCATCCCACCCCAACACGGGGCAGCAGCCACTCGCATCCCACCCCAACACGGGGCAGCAGCCACTCGCATCCCACCCCAACACGGGGCAGCAGCCACTCGCATCCCACCCCAACACGGGGCAGCAGCCACTCGCATCCCACCCCAACACGGGGCAGCAGCCACTCGCATCCCCACCCGAACACGGTGCAGCAGCCAGTCGCGTCCCCCCCGACATGGTGCAGCACCCACTCGCGTCGCCCCCCAACACGGTGCAGCAGCCACTCGCGTCCCCCCCCGACACGGTGCAGCAGCCACTCGCGTCCCCCCCGACACGGTGCAGCAGCCACTCGCGTCCCCCACCAAACACGGTGCAGCAGCCACTCGCATCCCCCCCCGAACACGGTGCAGCAGCCAGTCGCGTCCCCCCCGACATGGTGCAGCACCCACTCGCGTCCCCCCCTTAACACAGTGCAGCAGACACTCACGTCCCACCCCGACACAGGGCAGCACCCCCTCGCGTCCCCCCCAACACGGGGCAGCAGCCAGTCGCGTCCCCCCCAACATGGTGCAGCACCAACTCGCCTCCCCAAAATACACCAGGACAAGCTCCCTTCTCCCCAGAAGACAACAACAGCAGTTCTCCTCCCCTAAACACAGCAGCAACTGAAGCCAAAAACAGAGCAGCAACTCTTCCCCCACACCAAAACACTAATGCTCACGTCCCCCCACTGACACGGGGCAGCAGCCGCTCGCGTCCCCCCCAACACGGTGCAGCACCTACTCACGTCCCCCACCCAGACACGATAGAGCAGCCACTGGCGTCCACCCCAAGACACTGGAGCAGCCACTCACGTCCCCCCCCGACACGGTACAGCAGCCACTCGCGTCCCCCCCAACACGGTACAGCAGCCTCTCGCGTCCCACCCCAACACGGGGCAGCAGCCACTCGCATCCCACCCCAACACGGGGCAGCAGCCACTCGCATCCCACCCCAACACGGGGCAGCAGCCACTCGCATCCCACCCCAACACGGGGCAGCAGCCACTCGCATCCCACCCCAACACGGGGCAGCAGCCACTCGCATCCCCACCCGAACACGGTGCAGCAGCCAGTCGCGTCCCCCCCGACATGGTGCAGCACCCACTCGCGTCGCCCCCCAACACGGTGCAGCAGCCACTCGCGTCCCCCCCCGACACGGTGCAGCAGCCACTCGCGTCCCCCCCGACACGGTGCAGCAGCCACTCGCGTCCCCCACCAAACACGGTGCAGCAGCCACTCGCATCCCCCCCCGAACACGGTGCAGCAGCCAGTCGCGTCCCCCCCGACATGGTGCAGCACCCACTCGCGTCCCCCCCCCTTAACACAGTGCAGCAGACACTCACGTCCCACCCCGACACAGGGCAGCACCCCCTCGCGTCCCCCCCAACACGGGGCAGCAGCCAGTCGCGTCCCCCCAACATGGTGCAGCACCAACTCGCCTCCCCAAAATACACCAGGACAAGCTCCCTTCTCCCCAGAAGACAACAACAGCAGTTCTCCTCCCCTAAACACAGCAGCAACTGAAGCCAAAAACAGAGCAGCAACTCTTCCCCCACACCAAAACACTAATGCTCACGTCCCCCCACTGACACGGGGCAGCAGCCACTGGCGTCCCCCCCGACACGGTGCAGCAGCCACTCGCGTCCCCCCCGACACGGGGCAGCAGCCGCTCGCGTCCCCCCCGACACGGGGCAGCAGCCACTCGCGTCCCCCCCCTGACACGGTGCAGCAGCCACTCGCGTCCCCCCCCGACACGATGCAGCAGCCACTCGCGTCCCCCCCGACACGGTGCAGCAGCCACTCGCGTCCCCCACCAAACACGGTGCAGCAGCCACTCGCATCCCCACCCGAACACGGTGCAGCAGCCAGTCGCGTCCCCCCCGACATGGTGCAGCACCCACTCGCATCCCCCACCAAACACGGTGCAGCAGCCACTCGCATCCCCACCCAACACAGTGCAGCAGACACTCGTGACCCCCCCCGACACAGTGGAGCAGCCACTCGTGACCCCCCGACACGGCGCAGCACCCCCTCACGTCCCCCCCAACACGGTGCAGCAGCCGCTCGCGTCCCCCCCCCACGGTGCAGCAGCCACTCGCGTCCCCCCCAACACGGTGCAGCAGCCACTCGTGTCCCCCCTGACACGGGACAGCAGCCGATCGCGTCCCCCTCGGCACGGTGCAACAGCCACTCGCGTCCCCCCCCTGACACGGTGCAGCAGCCACTCGCGTCCCCCCCGACACGGTGCAGCAGCCACTCGCGTCCCCCCCGACACGGTGCAGCAGCCACTCGCATCCCCCACCAAACACGGTGCAGCAGCCACTCACATCCCCCCCCGAACACGGTGCAGCAGCCAGTCGCGTCCCCCCCGACATGGTGCAGCACCCACTCGCGTCCCCCCCTTAACACAGTGCAGCAGCCAGTCACGTCCCACCCCGACACAGGGCAGCACCCCCTCGCGTCCCCCCCAACACGGGGCAGCAGCCGCTCGCGTCCCCCCCAACATGGGGCAGCAGCCGCTCGCGTCCCCCCCGACACGGGGCAGCAGCCGCTCGTGTCCCCCCCGACACAGTGCAGCAGCCACTCGTGACCCCCCCCGACACAGTGGAGCAGCCACTCGCATCCCCCGCGACACGGCGCAGCACCCCTCGCGTCCCCCCCGACACGGTGCAGCAGCCGCTCGCGTCCCCCCCGACACGGGGCAGCAGCCGCTAGTGTCCCCCCCGACACGGGGCAGCAGCCACTCGCGTCCCCCCCCCCGACACGGGGCAGCAGCCACTCGCGTCCCCCCCCAAACACGGTGCAGCAGCCAGTTGCGACCCCCCCCAAACACGGTGCAGCAGCCGCTCGTATCCCCCCCACACGGGGCAGCAGCCACTCGCATCCCCCCCCCCGAAACGGGGCAGCAGCCACTCGCGTCCCCCCAACACGTTGCAGCAGCCACTCGTATCCCCCCCCCAACACGGGGCAGCAGCTACTCGCGTCCCCCCCAACACGGTGCAGCAGCCACTCGCGTCCCCCCCCTGACACGGTGCAGCAGCCACTCGCGTCCCACCCCAACACAGGGCAGCAGCCACTCGCGTCCCACCCCAACACAGGGCAGCAGCCAGTTGCGACCCCCCCCGACACGGGGCAGCAGCCGCTCGCGTCCCCCTGACACGGGACAGCAGACGCTCGCGTCCCCCCCCCGACACGGTGCAGCAGCCACTCGCGTCCCACCCCAACACGGGGCAGCAGCCACTCGCGTCCCACCCCAACACGGGGCAGCAGCCGCTCGCGTCCCCCCTGACACGGGACAGCAGACGCTCGCGTCCCCCCCACACACGGTGCAGCAGCCACTCGCGTCCCACCCCAACACGGGGCAGCAGCCAGTTGCGACCCCCCCAGACACGGGGCAGCAGCCGCTCGCGTCCCCCCCAACACGGTGCAGCACCTACTCACGTCCCCCCCCCAGACACGATAGAGCAGCCACTGGCGTCCACCCCAAGACAGTGGAGCAGCCACTCGCGTCCCCCCCCCGACACGGTACAGCAGCCACTCGCGTCCCCCCAACACAGTACAGCAGCCTCTCGCGTCCCACCCCAACACGGGGCAGCAGCCACTCGCATCCCACCCCAACACGGGGCAGCAGCCACTCGCATCCCACCCCAACACGGGGCAGCAGCCACTCGCGTCCCACCCCAACATGGGGCAGCACGCTCTCCCATCCCCCCCGACACGGGGCAGCAGCCACTCGCATCCCACCCCAACACGGGGCAGCACGCTCTCCCATCCCCCCCGACACGGGGTAGCAGCCACTCGCGTCCCCCCCCACGGTGCAGCAGCCACTCGTGTCCCCCCCAACACGGTGCAGCAACCAGTCGCGTCCCCCTCGGCACGGTGCAACAGCCACTCGCGTCCCACCCAGACACGGTGCAGCAGCCACTCGCGTCCCCCCCCGACACGGAGCAGCAGCCACTCGCGTCCCCCCCGACACGGTGCAGCAGCCACTCGCGTCCCCCCCCGACACGGTGTAGCAGCCACTCGCGTCCCACCCCAACACGGGGCAGCAGCCACTCGCGTCCCACCCAACACGGGGCAGCAGCCACTCGCGTCCCACCCCAACACGGGGCAGCAGCCACTCGCGTCCCACCCCAACACGGGGCAGCAGCCACTCGCGTCCCACCCCAACACGGGGCAGCAGCCACTCGCGTCCCACCCCAACACGGGGCAGCAGCCACTCGCGTCCCACCCCAACACAGGGCAGCAGCCACTCGCGTCCCCCCCCGACACGGGCAGCATCCACTCATGTCCCCCCCAACACGTTGCAGCAGCCACTCGTGTCCCCCCCCAACATGGGGCAGCAGCCACTCGCGTCCCCCCCGACACGGTGCAGCAGCCACTCGCGTCCCCCCCCGACACGGTGCAGCAGCCACTCGCGTCCACCCCCAAACACGGAGCAGCAGCCACTCGCGTCCCCCCGACACGGTGCAGCAGCCACTCGCGTCCCACCCCAACACGGGGCAGCAGCCAGTTGCGACCCCCCCAGACACGGGGCAGAAGCCGCTCGCGTCCCCCCCAACACGGTGCAGCACCTACTCACGTTCCCCCCCCAGACACGATAGAGCAGACACTGGCGTCCACCCCAAGACAGTGGAGCAGCCACTCGCGTCCCCCGACCCGACACGATACAGCAGCCAATCGCGTCCCCCCCAACACGGTACAGCAGCCACTCGCGTCCCACCCCAACACGGGGCAGCAGCCACTCGCATCCCACCCCAAAACGGGGCAGCAGCCACTCGCGTCCCACCCCAACACGGGGCAGCAGCCACTCGCGTCCCACCCCAACATGGGGCAGCACGCTCTCCCATCCCCCCCCGACACGGGGCAGCACGCTCTCCCATCCCCCCCCGACACGGGGCAGCAGCCGCTCGCGTCCCCCCCCGACACAGTACAGCAGCCACTCGTGACCCCCCCCGACACAGTGGAGCAGCCACTCGCATCCCCCGCGACACGGCGCAGCACCCCCTCGCGTCCCCCCCGACACGGGGCAGCAGCCGCTCGCGTCCCCCCCGACACGGGGCAGCAGCCGCTCGTGTCCCCCCCCCCGACACGGGGCAGCAGCCACTCGCGTCCCCCCCCAAACACGGTGCAGCAGCCAGTTGCGACCCCCCCCAAACACGGTGCAGCAACCAGTTGCGACCCCCAGACACGGTGCAGCAGCCGCTTACGTCCCCCCCGACACGGGGCAGCAGCCGCTAGTGTCCCCCCCGACACGGGGCAGCAGCCACTCGCGTCCCCCCCCCGACACGGGGCAGCAGCCACTCGCGTCCCCCCCCAAACACGGTGCAGCAGCCAGTTGCGACCCCCCCAAACACGGTGCAGCAGCCGCTCGTATCCCCCCCAACACGGGGCAGCAGCCACTCACATCCCCCCCCCCGAAACGGGGCAACAGCCACTCGCGTCCCCCCCTGACACGGTGCAGCAGCCACTCGTGTCCCCCCCCCAACACGGGGCAGCAGCCACTCGCGTCCCCCCCAACACGGTGCAGCAGCCACTCGCGTCCCCCCCCTGACACGGTGCAGCAGCCACTCGCGTCCCCCCCCTGACACGGAGCAGCAGCCACTCACGTCCCACCCCAACACAGGGCAGCAGCCAGTTGCGACCCCCCCGACACGGGGCAGCAGCCGCTCGCGTCCCCCCTGACACGGGACAGCAGACGCTCGCGTCCCCCCCACACACGGTGCAGCAGCCACTCGCGTCCCACCCCAACACGGGGCAGCAGCCAGTTGCGACCCCCCCCGACACGGGGCAGCAGCCGCTCGCGTCCCCCTGACACGGGACAGCAGACGCTCGCGTCCCCCCCACACACGGTGCAGCAGCCACTCGCGTCCCACCCCAACACGGGGCAGCAGCCAGTTGCGACCCCCCCAGACACGGGGCAGCAGCCGCTCGCGTCCCCCCTGACACGGGACAGCAGACGCTCGCGTCCCCCCCCCAGACACGATAGAGCAGCCACTGGCGTCCACCCCAAGACAGTGGAGCAGCCACTCGCGTCCCCTCCCGACACGGTACAGCAGCCACTCGCGTCCCCACCAACACGGTACAGCAGCCTCTCGCGTCCCACCCCAACACGGGGCAGCAGCCACTCGCATCCCACCCCAACACGGGGCAGCAGCCACTCGCATCCCACCCCAACACGGGGCAGCAGCCACTCGCGTCCCACCCCAACACGGGGCAGCACGCTCTCCCATCCCCCCCGACACGGGGCAGCAGCCACTCGCGTCCCCCCCCACGGTACAGCAGCCACTCGTGTCCCCCCCAACACGGTGCAGCAACCAGTCGCGTCCCCCTCGGCACGGTGCAACAGCCACTCGCGTCCCCCCCCCGACACGGTGCAGCAGCCACTCGCGTCCCCCACCAAACACGGTGCAGCAGCCACTCGCATCCCCCCCCGAACACGGTGCAGCAGCCAGTCGCGTCCCCCCCGACATAGTGCAGCACCCACTCGCGTCCCCCCTTAACACAGTGCAACAGCCACTCACGTCCCACCCCGACACAGGGCAGCACCCCAACACGGGGCAGCAGCCGCTCGCGTCCCCCCCAACACGGTGCAGCAGCCGCTCGCGTCCCCCCCGACACGGGGCAGCAGCCGCTCGTGTCCCCCCCCCCGACACGGGGCAGCAGCCACTCGCGTCCCCCCCCCAAACACGGTGCAGGAGCCAGTTGCGACCCCCCCCAAACACAGTGCAGCAACCAGTTGCGACCCCCAGACACGGTGCAGCAGCCGCTCGCGTCCCCCCCGACACGGGGCAGCAGCCGCTAGTGTCCCCCCCGACACGGGGTAGCAGCCACTCGCGTCCCCCCCCTGACACCGTGCAGCAGCCACTGGCGTCCCCCGCAAGACAGTGGAGCAGCCACTCACGTCCCCCCGACACGGTACAGCAGCCACTCGCATCCCCCCCGACACGGTACAGCAGCCACTCGCGTCCCCCCCCAACACGGGGCAGCAGCCACTCGCGTCCCACCCCAACACGGGGCAGCAGCCACTCGCGTCCCACCCCAACACGGGGCAGCAGCCAGTTGCGACCCCCCCGACACGGGGCAGCATCCACTCATGTCCCCCCCAACACGTTGCAGCAGCCACTCGTGTCCCCCCCCAACACGGGGCAGCAGCCACTCGCGTCACCCCCAACACGGTGCAGCAGCCACTCGCGTCCCACCCCAACACAGGGCAGCAGCCACTCGCATCCCACCCCAACACGGGGCAGCAGCCACTCGCATCCCACCCCAACACGGGGCAGCAGCCACTCGCGTCCCACCCCAACAGGGGCAGCACGCTCTCCCATCCCCCCCGACACGGGGCAGCACGCTCTCCCATCCCCCCCGACACGGGGGCAGCAGCCACTCGCATCCCACCCCAACACGGGGCAGCACGCTCTCCCATCCCCCCCGACACGGGGCAGCAGCCACTCGCGTCCCCCCAACACGGTGCAGCAGCCACTCGCGTCCCACCCCAACACGGGGCAGCAGCCACTCGCATCCCACCCCAACACGGGGCAGCAGCCACTCGCATCCCACCCCAACACGGGGCAGCAGCCACTCGCGTCCCACCCCAACAGGGGGCAGCACGCTCTCCCATCCCCCCCCGCCACGGGGAAGCACGCTCTCCCATCCCCCCCCGACACGGGGCAGCAGCCACTCGCATCCCACCCCAACACGGGGCAGCACGCTCTCCCATCCCCCCCGACACGGGGCAGCAGCCACTCGCGTCCCCCCCGACACGGTGCAGCAGCCACTCGCGTCCCCACCAAACACGGTGCAGCAGCCACTCGCATCCCCCCCCGAACACGGTGCAGCAGCCAGTCGCGTCCGCCCCGACATGGTGCAGCACCCACTCGCGTCCCCCCCCTTAACACAGTGCAGCAGCCACTCGCGTCCCACCCCAACACCGGGCAGCAGCCGCTAGTGTCCCCCCCGACACGGGGCAGCAGCCGCTAGTGTCCCCCCCGACACGGGGCAGCAGCCACTCGCGTCCCCCCCCCGGACACGGGGCAGCAGCCACTCGCGTCCCCCCCCAAACACGGTGCAGCAGCCAGTTGCGACCCCCCCCAAACACGGTGCAGCAGCCGCTCGTGTCCCCCTCGACATGGCGCAGCAGCCACTCGCGTCCCCCCCCCCACCGACAGTGGAGCAGCCACTCGCGTCCCACCCCAAAACGGGGCAGCACGCCCTC
>NW_027472330.1:0-37666 GCF_965638725.1 Aptenodytes patagonicus | reverse complement strand
ACCAAAGGGGCTAGAACTGAAAGCTCTTGCTGGCCGTCACCTGCCCTAGCCAGCCCTTCCACAGCCCCACAAGAACTGGCGCTCTGAGCTTCCTAGCCACAGCACAGTGGGAACGTTCCTTCTCGGCACAGCCACAGCCCAGCTCCGAAATTCAATACGTCCAGCCACTGCTCCCACACCAAAGGGGCTAGCACTGAAAGCTCTTGCTGGCCATCACCTTCCCTAGGCAGCCCTTCCACAGCCCCACAAGCACTGGCGCTCTGAGCTTCCTAGCCACAGCACAGTGGGGACGTTCCTTCTCAGCACAGCCACAGCCCAGCTCCGAAATTCAAAACGTCCAGCCACTGCTCCCACACCAAAGGGGCTAGCACTGAAAGCTCTTGCTGGCCATCACCTGCCCTAGGCAGCCCTTCCACAGCCCACAAGCACTGGCGCTCTGAGCTTCCTAGCCACAGCACAGTGGGGACGTTCCTTCTCAGCACAGCCACAGCCCAGCTCCGAAATTCAAAACGTCCAGCCACTGCTCCCACACCAAAGGGGCTAGCACTGAAAGCTCTTGCTGGCCATCACCTGCCCTAGCCAGCCCTTCCACAGCCCCACAAGCACTGGCGCTCTGAGCTTCCTAGCCACAGCACAGTGGGGACGTTCCTTCTCGGCACAGCCACAGCCCAGCTCCGAAATTCAAAACGTCCAGCCACTGCTCCCACACCAAAGGGGCTAGCACTGAAAGCTCTTGCTGGCCATCACCTGCCCTAGGCAGCCCTTCCACAGCCCACAAGCGCTGGCGCTCTGAGCTTCCTAGCCACAGCACAGTGGGGACGTTCCTTCTCGGCACAGCCACAGCCCAGCTCCGAAATTCAAAACGTCCAGCCACTGCTCCACACCAAAGGGGCTAGCACTGAAAGCTCTTGCTGGCCATCACCTGCCCTAGGCAGCCCTTCCACAGCCCCACAAGCACTGCGCTCTGAGCTTCCTAGCCACAGCCCAGTGGGGACGTTCCTTCTCGGCACAGCCACAGCCCAGCTCCGAAATTCAAACGTCCAGCCACTGCTCCCACACCAAAGGGGCTAGCACTGAAAGCTCTTGCTGGCCATCACCTTCCCTAGGCAGCCCTTCCACAGCCCCACAAGCACTGGCGCTCTGAGCTTCCTAGCCACAGCCCAGTGGGGACGTTCCTTCTCGGCACAGCCACAGCCCAGCTCTGAAATTCAAAACGTCCAGCCACTGCTCCCACACCAAAGGGGCTAGCACTGAAAGCTCTTGCTGGCCATCACCTGCCCTAGGCAGCCCTTCCACAGCCCCACAAGCACTGGCGCTCTGAGCTTCCTAGCCACAGCACAGTGGGGACGTTCCTTCTCGGCACAGCCACAGCCCAGCTCCGAAATTCAAAACGTCCAGCCACTGCTCCCACACCAAAGGGGCTAGCACTGAAAGCTCTTGCTGGCCATCACCTGCCCTAGCCAGCCCTTCCACAGCCCCACAAGCACTGGCGCTCTGAGCTTCCTAGCCACAGCACAGTGGGGACGTTCCTTCTCAGCACAGCCACAGCCCAGCTCCGAAATTCAAAACGTCCAGCCACTGCTCCCACACCAAAGGGGCTAGCACTGAAAGCTCTTGCTGGCCATCACCTGCCCTAGCCAGCCCTTCCACAGCCCCACAAGCACTGGCGCTCTGAGCTTCCTAGCCACAGCACAGTGGGGACGTTCCTTCTCGGCATAGCCACAGCCCAGCTCCGAAATTCAAAACGTCCAGCCACTGCTCCCACACCAAAGGGGCTAGCACTGAAAGCTCTTGCTGGCCATCACCTGCCCTAGGCAGCCCTTCCACAGCCCCACAAGCACTGGCGCTCTGAGCTTCCTAGCCACAGCACAGTGGGGACGTTTCCTTCTCAGCACAGCCACAGCCCAGCTCCGAAATTCAAAACGTCCAGCCACTGCTCCCACACCAAAGGGGCTAGCACTGAAAGCTCTTGCTGGCCATCACCTGCCCTAGGCAGCCCTTCCACAGCCCCACAAGCACTGGCGGCTCTGAGCTTCCTAGCCACAGCACAGTGGGGACGTTCCTTCTCAGGCACACGCCACAGCCCAGCTCCGAAATTCAAAACGTCCAGCCACTGCTCCCACACCAAAGGGGCTAGCACTGAAAGCTCTTGCTGGCCATCACCTGCCCTAAGCAGCCCTTCCACAGCCCCACAATGGCGCTCTGAGCTTCCTAGCCACAGCACAGTGGGGGACGTTCCTTCTCAGCACAGCCACAGCCCAGCTCCGAAATTCAAAACGTCCCAGCCACTGCTCCCACACCAAAGGGGCAAGCACTGAAAGCTCTTGCTGGCCATCACCTGCCCTAGGCAGCCCTTCCACAGCCCCACAAGCACTGGCGCTCTGAGCTTCCTAGCCACAGCATAGTGGGGACGTTCCTTCTCGGCACAGCCACAGCCCAGCTCCGAAATTCAAAACGTCCAGCCACTGCTCCCACACCAAAGGGGCTAGCACTGAAAGCTCTTGCTGGCCATCACCTGCCCTAGGCTGCCCTTCCACAGCCCCACAAGCACTGGCGCTCTGAGCTTCCTAGCCACAGCACAGTGGGGACGTTCCTTCTCGGCACAGCCACAGCCCAGCTCCGAAATTCAAAACGTCCAGCCACTGCTCCCACACCAAAGGGGCTAGCACTGAAAGCTCTTGCTGGCCATCACCTGCCCTAGGCTGCCCTTCCACAGCCCCACAAGCACTGGCGCTCTGAGCTTCCTAGCCACAGCACAGTGGGGACGTTCCTTCTCGGCACAGCCACAGCCCAGCTCCGAAATTCAAAACGTCCAGCCACTGCTCCCACACCAAAGGGGCTAGCACTGAAAGCTCTTGCTGGCCGTCACCTGCCCTAGCCAGCCCTTCCACAGCCCCACAAGCACTGGCGCTCTGAGCTTCCTAGCCACAGCACAGTGGGGACGTTCCTTCTCGGCACAGCCACAGCCCAGCTCCGAAATTCAAAACGTCCAGCCACTGCTCCCACACCAAAGGGGCTAGCACTGAAAGCTCTTGCTGGCCATCACCTGCCCTAGGCAGCCCTTCCACAGCCCCACAAGCACTGGCGCTCTGAGCTTCCTAGCCACAGCACAGTGGGGACGTTCCTTCTCAGCACAGCCACAGCCCAGCTCCGAAATTCAAAACGTCCAGCCACTGCTCCCACACCAAAGGGGCTAGCACTGAAAGCTCTTGCTGGCCATCACCTGCCCTAGGCAGCCCTTCCACAGCCCCACAAGCACTGGCGCTCTGAGCTTCCTAGCCACAGCACAGTGGGGACGTTCCTTCTCGGCACAGCCACAGCCCAGCTCCGAAATTCAAAACGTCCAGCCACTGCTCCCACACCAAAGGGGCTAGCACTGAAAGCTCTTGCTGGCCATCACCTGCCCTAGGCAGCCCTTCCACAGCCCCACAAGCACTGGCGCTCTGAGCTTCCTAGCCACAGCACAGTGGGGACGTTCCTTCTCAGCACAGCCACAGCCCAGCTCCGAAATTCAAAACGTCCAGCCACTGCTCCCACACCAAAGGGGCTAGCACTGAAAGCTCTTGCTGGCCATCACCTGCCCTAGGCAGCCCTTCCACAGCCCCACAAGCACTGGCGCTCTGAGCTTCCTAGCCACAGCACAGTGGGACGTTCCTTCTCGGCACAGCCACAGCCCAGCTCCGAAATTCAAAACGTCCAGCCACTGCTCCCACACCAAAGGGGCTAGCACTGAAAGCTCTTGCTGGCCATCACCTGCCCTAGGCAGCCCTTCCACAGCCCCACAAGCACTGGCGCTCTGAGCTTCCTAGCCACAGCACAGTGGGGACGTTCCTTCTCGGCACAGCCACAGCCCAGCTCCGAAATTCAAAACGTCCAGCCACTGCTCCCACACCAAAGGGGCAAGCACTGAAAGCTCTTGCTGGCCATCACCTGCCCTAGGCAGCCCTTCCACAGCCCCACAAGCACTGGCGCTCTGAGCTTCCTAGCCACAGCATAGTGGGGACGTTCCTTCTCGGCACAGCCACAGCCCAGCTCCGAAATTCAAAACGTCCAGCCACTGCTCCCACACCAAAGGGGCTAGCACTGAAAGCTCTTGCTGGCCATCACCTGCCCTAGCCAGCCCTTCCACAGCCCCACAAGCACTGGTGCTCTGAGCTTCCTAGCCACAGCCCAGTGGGGACGTTCCTTCTCATCACAGCCACAGCCCAGCTCCGAAATTCAAAACGTCCAGCCACTGCTCCCACACCAAAGGGGCTAGCACTGAAAGCTCTTGCTGGCCATCACCTGCCCTAGCCAGCCCTTCCACAGCCCCACAAGCACTGGCGCTCTGAGCTTCCTAGCCACAGCACAGTGGGGACGTTCCTTCTCGGCACAGCCACAGCCCAGCTCCGAAATTCAAAACGTCCAGCCACTGCTCCCACACCAAAGGGGCTAGCACTGAAAGCTCTTGCTGGCCATCACCTGCCCTAGCCAGCCCTTCCACAGCCCCACAAGCACTGGCGCTCTGAGCTTCCTAGCCACAGCACAGTGGGGACGTTCCTTCTCGGCACAGCCACAGCCCAGCTCCGAAATTCAAAACGTCCAGCCACTGCTCCCACACCAAAGGGGCTAGCACTGAAAGCTCTTGCTGGCCATCACCTTCCCTAGGCAGCCCTTCCACAGCCCCACAAGCACTGGCGCTCTGAGCTTCCTAGCCACAGCACAGTGGGGACGTTCCTTCTCGGCACAGCCACAGCCCAGCTCCGAAATTCAAAAACGTCCAGCCACTGCTCCCACACCAAAGGGGCTAGCACTGAAAGCTCTTGCTGGCCATCACCTTCCCTAGGCAGCCCTTCCACAGCCCCACAAGCACTGGCGCTCTGAGCTTCCTAGCCACAGCACAGTGGGGACGTTCCTTCTCAGCACAGCCACAGCCCAGCTCCGAAATTCAAAACGTCCAGCCACTGCTCCCACACCAAAGGGGCTAGCACTGAAAGCTCTTGCTGGCCATCACCTGCCCTAGGCAGCCCTTCCACAGCCCACAAGCACTGGCGCTCTGAGCTTCCTAGCCACAGCACAGTGGGGACGTTCCTTCTCAGCACAGCCACAGCCCAGCTCCGAAATTCAAAACGTCCAGCCACTGCTCCCACACCAAAGGGGCTAGCACTGAAAGCTCTTGCTGGCCATCACCTGCCCTAGGCTGCCCTTCCACAGCCCCACAAGCACTGGCGCTCTGAGCTTCCTAGCCACAGCACAGTGGGGACGTTCCTTCTCGGCACAGCCACAGCCCAGCTCCGAAATTCAAAACGTCCAGCCACTGCTCCCACACCAAAGGGGCTAGCACTGAAAGCTCTTGCTGGCCATCACCTGCCCTAGGCAGCCCTTCCACAGCCCACAAGCACTGGCGCTCTGAGCTTCCTAGCCACAGCACAGTGGGGACGTTCCTTCTCAGCACAGCCACAGCCCAGCTCCGAAATTCAAAACGTCCAGCCACTGCTCCCACACCAAAGGGCTAGCACTGAAAGCTCTTGCTGGCCATCACCTTCCCTAGGCAGCCCTTCCACAGCCCCACAAGCACTGGCGCTCTGAGCTTCCTAGCCACAGCACAGTGGGGACGTTCCTTCTCGGCACAGCCACAGCCCAGCTCCGAAATTCAAACGTCCAGCCACTGCTCCCACACCAAAGGGGCTAGCACTGAAAGCTCTTGCTGGCCATCACCTGCCCTAGGCAGCCCTTCCACAGCCCCACAAGCACTGGCGCTCTGAGCTTCCTAGCCACAGCACAGTGGGGACGTTCCTTCTCGGCACAGCCACAGCCCAGCTCCGAAATTCAAAACGTCCAGCCACTGCTCCCACACCAAAGGGGCTAGCACTGAAAGCTCTTGCTGGCCATCACCTGCCCTAGGCAGCCCTTCCACAGCCCCACAAGCACTGGCGCTCTGAGCTTCCTAGCCACAGCCCAGTGGGGACGTTCCTTCTCGGCACAGCCACAGCCCAGCTCCGAAATTCAAAACGTCCAGCCACTGCTCCCACACCAAAGGGGCTAGCACTGAAAGATCTTGCTGGCCATCACCTTCCCTAGGCAGCCCTTCCACAGCCCCACAAGCACTGGCGCTCTGAGCTTCCTAGCCACAGCCAGTGGGGACGTTCCTTCTCGGCACAGCCACAGCCCAGCTCTGAAATTCTAAACGTCCAGCCACTGCTCCCACACCAAAGGGGCTAGCACTGAAAGCTCTTGCTGGCCATCACCTGCCCTAGGCAGCCCTTCCGCAGCCCCACAAGCACTGGCGCTCTGAGCTTCCTAGCCACAGCACAGTGGGGACGTTCCTTCTCGGCACAGCCACAGCCCAGCTCCGAAATTCAAAACGTCCAGCCACTGCTCCCACACCAAAGGGGCTAGAACTGAAAGCTCTTGCTGGCCGTCACCTGCCCTAGCCAGCCCTTCCACAGCCCCACAAGAACTGGCGCTCTGAGCTTCCTAGCCACAGCACAGTGGGAACGTTCCTTCTCGGCACAGCCACAGCCCAGCTCCGAAATTCAAAACGTCCAGCCACTGCTCCCACACCAAAGGGGCTAGCACTGAAAGCTCTTGCTGGCCATCACCTTCCCTAGGCAGCCCTTCCACAGCCCCACAAGCACTGGCGCTCTGAGCTTCCTAGCCACAGCACAGTGGGGACGTTCCTTCTCAGCACAGCCACAGCCCAGCTCCGAAATTCAAAACGTCCAGCCACTGCTCCCACACCAAAGGGGCTAGCACTGAAAGCTCTTGCTGGCCATCACCTGCCCTAGGCAGCCCTTCCACAGCCCACAAGCACTGGCGCTCTGAGCTTCCTAGCCACAGCACAGTGGGGACGTTCCTTCTCAGCACAGCCACAGCCCAGCTCCGAAATTCAAAACGTCCAGCCACTGCTCCCACACCAAAGGGGCTAGCACTGAAAGCTCTTGCTGGCCATCACCTGCCCTAGCCAGCCCTTCCACAGCCCCACAAGCACTGGCGCTCTGAGCTTCCTAGCCACAGCACAGTGGGGACGTTCCTTCTCGGCACAGCCACAGCCCAGCTCCGAAATTCAAAACGTCCAGCCACTGCTCCCACACCAAAGGGGCTAGCACTGAAAGCTCTTGCTGGCCATCACCTGCCCTAGGCAGCCCTTCCACAGCCCACAAGCGCTGGCGCTCTGAGCTTCCTAGCCACAGCACAGTGGGGACGTTCCTTCTCGGCACAGCCACAGCCCAGCTCCGAAATTCAAAACGTCCAGCCACTGCTCCCACACCAAAGGGGCTAGCACTGAAAGCTCTTGCTGGCCATCACCTGCCCTAGGCAGCCCTTCCACAGCCCCACAAGCACTGGCGCTCTGAGCTTCCTAGCCACAGCCCAGTGGGGACGTTCCTTCTCGGCACAGCCACAGCCCAGCTCCGAAATTCAAAACGTCCAGCCACTGCTCCCACACCAAAGGGGCTAGCACTGAAAGCTCTTGCTGGCCATCACCTTCCCTAGGCAGCCCTTCCACAGCCCCACAAGCACTGGCGCTCTGAGCTTCCTAGCCACAGCCCAGTGGGGACGTTCCTTCTCGGCACAGCCACAGCCCAGCTCTGAAATTCTAAACGTCCAGCCACTGCTCCCACACCAAAGGGGCTAGCACTGAAAGCTCTTGCTGGCCATCACCTGCCCTAGGCAGCCCTTCCACAGCCCCACAAGCACTGGCGCTCTGAGCTTCCTAGCCACAGCACAGTGGGGACGTTCCTTCTCGGCACAGCCACAGCCCAGCTCCGAAATTCAAAACGTCCAGCCACTGCTCCCACACCAAAGGGGCTAGCACTGAAAGCTCTTGCTGGCCATCACCTGCCCTAGCCAGCCCTTCCACAGCCCCACAAGCACTGGCGCTCTGAGCTTCCTAGCCACAGCACAGTGGGGACGTTCCTTCTCAGCACAGCCACAGCCCAGCTCCGAAATTCAAAACGTCCAGCCACTGCTCCCACACCAAAGGGGCTAGCACTGAAAGCTCTTGCTGGCCATCACCTGCCCTAGCCAGCCCTTCCACAGCCCCACAAGCACTGGCGCTCTGAGCTTCCTAGCCACAGCACAGTGGGGACGTTCCTTCTCGGCATAGCCACAGCCCAGCTCCGAAATTCAAAACGTCCAGCCACTGCTCCCACACCAAAGGGGCTAGCACTGAAAGCTCTTGCTGGCCATCACCTGCCCTAGGCAGCCCTTCCACAGCCCCACAAGCACTGGCGCTCTGAGCTTCCTAGCCACAGCACAGTGGGGACGTTCCTTCTCAGCACAGCCACAGCCCAGCTCCGAAATTCAAAACGTCCAGCCACTGCTCCCACACCAAAGGGGCTAGCACTGAAAGCTCTTGCTGGCCATCACCTGCCCTAGGCAGCCCTTCCACAGCCCCACAAGCACTGGCGCTCTGAGCTTCCTAGCCACAGCACAGTGGGGACGTTCCTTCTCGGCACAGCCACAGCCCAGCTCCGAAATTCAAAACGTCCAGCCACTGCTCCCACACCAAAGGGGCTAGCACTGAAAGCTCTTGCTGGCCATCACCTGCCCTAAGCAGCCCTTCCACAGCCCCACAAGCACTGGCGCTCTGAGCTTCCTAGCCACAGCACAGTGGGGACGTTCCTTCTCAGCACAGCCACAGCCCAGCTCCGAAATTCAAAACGTCCAGCCACTGCTCCCACACCAAAGGGGCAAGCACTGAAAGCTCTTGCTGGCCATCACCTGCCCTAGGCAGCCCTTCCACAGCCCCACAAGCACTGGCGCTCTGAGCTTCCTAGCCACAGCATAGTGGGGACGTTCCTTCTCGGCACAGCCACAGCCCAGCTCCGAAATTCAAAACGTCCAGCCACTGCTCCCACACCAAAGGGGCTAGCACTGAAAGCTCTTGCTGGCCATCACCTGCCCTAGGCTGCCCTTCCACAGCCCCACAAGCACTGGCGCTCTGAGCTTCCTAGCCACAGCACAGTGGGGACGTTCCTTCTCGGCACAGCCACAGCCCAGCTCCGAAATTCAAAACGTCCAGCCACTGCTCCCACACCAAAGGGGCTAGCACTGAAAGCTCTTGCTGGCCATCACCTGCCCTAGGCTGCCCTTCCACAGCCCCACAAGCACTGGCGCTCTGAGCTTCCTAGCCACAGCACAGTGGGGACGTTCCTTCTCGGCACAGCCACAGCCCAGCTCCGAAATTCAAAACGTCCAGCCACTGCTCCCACACCAAAGGGGCTAGCACTGAAAGCTCTTGCTGGCCGTCACCTGCCCTAGCCAGCCCTTCCACAGCCCCACAAGCACTGGCGCTCTGAGCTTCCTAGCCACAGCACAGTGGGGACGTTCCTTCTCGGCACAGCCACAGCCCAGCTCCGAAATTCAAAACGTCCAGCCACTGCTCCCACACCAAAGGGGCTAGCACTGAAAGCTCTTGCTGGCCATCACCTGCCCTAGGCAGCCCTTCCACAGCCCCACAAGCACTGGCGCTCTGAGCTTCCTAGCCACAGCACAGTGGGGACGTTCCTTCTCAGCACAGCCACAGCCCAGCTCCGAAATTCAAAACGTCCAGCCACTGCTCCCACACCAAAGGGGCTAGCACTGAAAGCTCTTGCTGGCCATCACCTGCCCTAGGCAGCCCTTCCACAGCCCCACAAGCACTGGCGCTCTGAGCTTCCTAGCCACAGCACAGTGGGGACGTTCCTTCTCGGCACAGCCACAGCCCAGCTCCGAAATTCAAAACGTCCAGCCACTGCTCCCACACCAAAGGGGCTAGCACTGAAAGCTCTTGCTGGCCATCACCTGCCCTAGGCAGCCCTTCCACAGCCCCACAAGCACTGGCGCTCTGAGCTTCCTAGCCACAGCACAGTGGGGACGTTCCTTCTCAGCACAGCCACAGCCCAGCTCCGAAATTCAAAACGTCCAGCCACTGCTCCCACACCAAAGGGGCTAGCACTGAAAGCTCTTGCTGGCCATCACCTGCCCTAGCCAGCCCTTCCACAGCCCCACAAGCACTGGCGCTCTGAGCTTCCTAGCCACAGCACAGTGGGGACGTTCCTTCTCGGCATAGCCACAGCCCAGCTCCGAAATTCAAAACGTCCAGCCACTGCTCCCACACCAAAGGGGCTAGCACTGAAAGCTCTTGCTGGCCATCACCTGCCCTAGGCAGCCCTTCCACAGCCCCACAAGCACTGGCGCTCTGAGCTTCCTAGCCACAGCACAGTGGGGACGTTCCTTCTCGGCACAGCCACAGCCCAGCTCCGAAATTCAAAACGTCCAGCCACTGCTCCCACACCAAAGGGGCTAGCACTGAAAGCTCTTGCTGGCCATCACCTGCCCTAGGCAGCCCTTCCACAGCCCCACAAGCACTGGCGCTCTGAGCTTCCTAGCCACAGCACAGTGGGGACGTTCCTTCTCGGCACAGCCACAGCCCAGCTCCGAAATTCAAAACGTCCAGCCACTGCTCCCACACCAAAGGGGCAAGCACTGAAAGCTCTTGCTGGCCATCACCTGCCCTAGGCAGCCCTTCCACAGCCCCACAAGCACTGGCGCTCTGAGCTTCCTAGCCACAGCATAGTGGGGACGTTCCTTCTCGGCACAGCCACAGCCCAGCTCCGAAATTCAAAACGTCCAGCCACTGCTCCCACACCAAAGGGGCTAGCACTGAAAGCTCTTGCTGGCCATCACCTGCCCTAGCCAGCCCTTCCACAGCCCCACAAGCACTGGTGCTCTGAGCTTCCTAGCCACAGCCCAGTGGGGACGTTCCTTCTCATCACAGCCACAGCCCAGCTCCGAAATTCAAAACGTCCAGCCACTGCTCCCACACCAAAGGGGCTAGCACTGAAAGCTCTTGCTGGCCATCACCTTCCCTAGGCAGCCCTTCCACAGCCCCACAAGCACTGGCGCTCTGAGCTTCCTAGCCACAGCACAGTGGGGACGTTCCTTCTCGGCACAGCCACAGCCCAGCTCCGAAATTCAAAACGTCCAGCCACTGCTCCCACACCAAAGGGGCTAGCACTGAAAGCTCTTGCTGGCCATCACCTGCCCCAGGCTGCCCTTCCACAGCCCCACAAGCACTGGCGCTCTGAGCTTCCTAGCCACAGCACAGTGGGGACGTTCCTTCTCGGCACAGCCACAGCCCAGCTCCGAAATTCAAAACGTCCAGCCACTGCTCCCACACCAAAGGGGCTAGCACTGAAAGCTCTTGCTGGCCATCACCTGCCCTAGGCAGCCCTTCCACAGCCCCACAAGCACTGGCGCTCTGAGCTTCCTAGCCACAGCATAGTGGGGACGTTCCTTCTCGGCACAGCCACAGCCCAGCTCCGAAATTCAAAACGTCCAGCCACTGCTCCCACACCAAAGGGGCTAGCACTGAAAGCTCTTGCTGGCCATCACCTGCCCTAGGCAGCCCTTCCACAGCCCCACAAGCACTGGTGCTCTGAGCTTCCTAGCCACAGCACAGTGGGGACGTTCCTTCTCGGCACAGCCACAGCCCAGCTCCGAAATTCAAAACGTCCAGCCACTGCTCCCACACCAAAGGGGCTAGCACTGAAAGCTCTTGCTGGCCGTCACCTGCCCTAGCCAGCCCTTCCACAGCCCCACAAGAACTGGCGCTCTGAGCTTCCTAGCCACAGCACAGTGGGAACGTTCCTTCTCGGCACAGCCACAGCCCAGCTCCGAAATTCAAAACGTCCAGCCACTGCTCCCACACCAAAGGGGCTAGCACTGAAATCTCTTGCTGGCCATCACCTGCCCTAGCCAGCCCTTCCACAGCCCCACAAGCACTGGCGCTCTGAGCTTCCTAGCCACAGCACAGTGGGGACGTTCCTTCTCGGCACAGCCACAGCCCAGCTCCGAAATTCAAAACGTCCAGCCACTGCTCCCACACCAAAGGGGCTAGCACTGAAAGCTCTTGCTGGCCATCACCTGCCCTAGGCTGCCCTTCCACAGCCCCACAAGCACTGGCGCTCTGAGCTTCCTAGCCACAGCACAGTGGGGACGTTCCTTCTCGGCATAGCCACAGCCCAGCTCCGAAATTCAAAACGTCCAGCCACTGCTCCCACACCAAAGGGGCTAGCACTGAAAGCTCTTGCTGGCCATCACCTGCCCTAGGCAGCCCTTCCACAGCCCCACAAGCACTGGCGCTCTGAGCTTCCTAGCCACAGCACAGTGGGGACGTTCCTTCTCGGCACAGCCACAGCCCAGCTCCGAAATTCAAAACGTCCAGCCACTGCTCCCACACCAAAGGGGCTAGCACTGAAAGCTCTTGCTGGCCATCACCTGCCCTAGGCAGCCCTTCCACAGCCCCACAAGCACTGGCGCTCTGAGCTTCCTAGCCACAGCACAGTGGGGACGTTTCCACTCAGCACAGCCACAGCCCAGCTCCCAAATCGGAAACGTCCAGCCACTGCTCCCACACCAAAGGGGCTAGCACTGAAAGCTCTTGCTGGCCATCACCTTCCCTAGGCAGCCCTTCCACAGCCCCACAAGCACTGGCGCTCTGAGCTTCCTAGCCACAGCACAGTGGGAACGTTCCTTCTCGGCACAGCCACAGCCCAGCTCCGAAATTCAAAACGTCCAGCCACTGCTCCCACACCAAAGGGGCTAGCACTGAAAGCTCTTGCTGGCCGTCACCTGCCCTAGGCAGCCCTTCCACAGCCCCACAAGCACTGGCGCTCTGAGCTTCCTAGCCACAGCACAGTGGGGACGTTCCTTCTCAGCACAGCCACAGCCCAGCTCCGAAATTCAAAACGTCCAGCCACTGCTCCCACACCAAAGGGGCTAGCACTGAAAGCTCTTGCTGGCCATCACCTTCCCTAGGCAGCCCTTCCACAGCCCCACAAGCACTGGCGCTCTGAGCTTCCTAGCCACAGCCCAGTGGGGACGTTCCTTCTCAGCACAGCCACAGCCCAGCTCCGAAATTCAAAACGTCCAGCCACTGCTCCCACACCAAAGGGGCTAGCACTGAAAGCTCTTGCTGGCCATCACCTGCCCTAGGCAGCCCTTCCACAGCCCCACAAGCACTGGCGCTCTGAGCTTCCTAGCCACAGCACAGTGGGGACGTTCCTTCTCGGCACAGCCACAGCCCAGCTCTGAAATTCAAAACGTCCAGCCACTGCTCCCACACCAAAGGGGCTAGCACTGAAAGCTCTTGCTGGCCATCACCTGCCCTAGGCAGCCCTTCCACAGCCCCACAAGCACTGGCGCTCTGAGCTTCCTAGCCACAGCACAGTGGGGACGTTTCCACTCAGCACAGCCACAGCCCAGCTCCCAAATCGGAAACGTCCAGCCACTGCTCCCACACCAAAGGGGCTAGCACTGAAAGCTCTTGCTGGCCATCACCTTCCCTAGGCAGCCCTTCCACAGCCCCACAAGCACTGGCGCTCTGAGCTTCCTAGCCACAGCACAGTGGGAACGTTCCTTCTCGGCACAGCCACAGCCCAGCTCCGAAATTCAAAACGTCCAGCCACTGCTCCCACACCAAAGGGGCTAGCACTGAAAGCTCTTGCTGGCCGTCACCTGCCCTAGGCAGCCCTTCCACAGCCCCACAAGCACTGGCGCTCTGAGCTTCCTAGCCACAGCACAGTGGGGACGTTCCTTCTCGGCACAGCCACAGCCCAGCTCCGAAATTCAAAACGTCCAGCCACTGCTCCCACACCAAAGGGGCTAGCACTGAAAGCTCTTGCTGGCCATCACCTGCCCTAGGCAGCCCTTCCACAGCCCCACAAGCACTGGCGCTCTGAGCTTCCTAGCCACAGCACAGTGGGGACGTTCCTTCTTGGCACAGCCACAGCCCAGCTCCGAAATTCAAAACGTCCAGCCACTGCTCCCACACCAAAGGGGCTAGCACTGAAAGCTCTTGCTGGCCATCACCTGCCCTAGCCAGCCCTTCCACAGCCCCACAAGCACTGGCGCTCTGAGCTTCCTAGCCACAGCACAGTGGGGACGTTCCTCCTCCGCACAGCCACAGCCCAGCTCCGAAATTCAAAACGTCCAGCCACTGCTCCCACACCAAAGGGGCTAGCACTGAAAGCTCTTGCTGGCCATCACCTGCCCTAGGCAGCCCTTCCACAGCCCCACAAGCACTGGCGCTCTGAGCTTCCTAGCCACAGCACAGTGGGGACGTTCCTTCTCGGCACAGCCACAGCCCAGCTCTGAAATTCAAAACGTCCAGCCACTGCTCCCACACCAAAGGGGCTAGCACTGAAAGCTCTTGCTGGCCATCACCTGCCCTAGGCAGCCCTTCCACAGCCCCACAAGCACTGGCGCTCTGAGCTTCCTAGCCACAGCACAGTGGGGACGTTTCCACTCAGCACAGCCACAGCCCAGCTCCCAAATCGGAAACGTCCAGCCACTGCTCCCACACCAAAGGGGCTAGCACTGAAAGCTCTTGCTGGCCATCACCTTCCCTAGGCAGCCCTTCCACAGCCCCACAAGCACTGGCGCTCTGAGCTTCCTAGCCACAGCACAGTGGGAACGTTCCTTCTCGGCACAGCCACAGCCCAGCTCCGAAATTCAAAACGTCCAGCCACTGCTCCCACACCAAAGGGGCTAGCACTGAAAGCTCTTGCTGGCCGTCACCTGCCCTAGCCAGCCCTTCCACAGCCCCACAAGCACTGGCGCTCTGAGCTTCCTAGCCACAGCACAGTGGGGACGTTCCTTCTCGGCACAGCCACAGCCCAGCTCCGAAATTCAAAACGTCCAGCCACTGCTCCCACACCAAAGGGGCTAGCACTGAAAGCTCTTGCTGGCCATCACCTGCCCTAGCCAGCCCTTCCACAGCCCCACAAGCACTGGCGCTCTGAGCTTCCTAGCCACAGCACAGTGGGGACGTTCCTTCTCGGCACAGCCACAGCCCAGCTCCGAAATTCAAAACGTCCAGCCACTGCTCCCACACCAAAGGGGCTAGCACTGAAAGCTCTTGCTGGCCATCACCTGCCCTAGGCAGCCCTTCCACAGCCCCACAAGCACTGGCGCTCTGAGCTTCCTAGCCACAGCACAGTGGGGACGTTCCTTCTCGGCACAGCCACAGCCCAGCTCCGAAATTCAAAACGTCCAGCCACTGCTCCCACACCAAAGGGGCTAGCACTGAAAGCTCTTGCTGGCCATCACCTTCCCTAGGCAGCCCTTCCGCAGCCCCACAAGCACTGGCGCTCTGAGCTTCCTAGCCACAGCACAGTGGGGACGTTCCTCCTCCGCACAGCCACAGCCCAGCTCCGAAATTCAAAACGTCCAGCCACTGCTCCCACACCAAAGGGGCTAGCACTGAAAGCTCTTGCTGGCCATCACCTGCCCTAGGCAGCCCTTCCACAGCCCCACAAGCACTGGCGCTCTGAGCTTCCTAGCCACAGCACAGTGGGGACGTTCCTTCTCGGCACAGCCACAGCCCAGCTCCGAAATTCAAAACGTCCAGCCACTGCTCCCACACCAAAGGGGCTAGCACTGAAAGCTCTTGCTGGCCGTCACCTGCCCTAGGCAGCCCTTCCACAGCCCCACAAGCACTGGCGCTCTGAGCTTCCTAGCCACAGCACAGTGGGGACGTTCCTTCTCAGCACAGCCACAGCCCAGCTCCGAAATTCAAAACGTCCAGCCACTGCTCCCACACCAAAGGGGCTAGCACTGAAAGCTCTTGCTGGCCATCACCTGCCCTAGCCAGCCCTTCCACAGCCCCACAAGCACTGGCGCTCTGAGCTTCCTAGCCACAGCCCAGTGGGGACGTTCCTTCTCAGCACAGCCACAGCCCAGCTCCGAAATTCAAAACGTCCAGCCACTGCTCCCACACCAAAGGGGCTAGCACTGAAAGCTCTTGCTGGCCATCACCTGCCCTAGGCAGCCCTTCCACAGCCCCACAAGCACTGGTGCTCTGAGCTTCCTAGCCACAGCACAGTGGGGACGTTCCTTCTCGGCACAGCCAGAGCCCAGCTCCGAAATTCAAAACGTCCAGCCACTGCTCCCACACCAAAGGGGCTAGCACTGAAAGCTCTTGCTCGCCATCACCTGCCCTAGGCAGCCCTTCCACAGCCCCACAAGCACTGGCGCTCTGAGCTTCCTAGCCACAGCCCAGTGGGGACGTTCCTTCTCGGCACAGCCACAGCCCAGCTCCGAAATTCAAAATGTCCAGCCACTGCTCCTACACCAAAGGGGCTAGCACTGAAAGCTCTTGCTGGCCATCACCTGCCCTAGGCAGCCCTTCCACAGCCCCACAAGCACTGGCACTCTGAGCTTCCTAGCCACAGCACAGTGGGGACGTTCCTTCTCGGCATAGCCACAGCCCAGCTCCGAAATTCAAAACGTCCAGCCACTGCTCCCACACCAAAGGGGCTAGCACTGAAAGATCTTGCTGGCCATCACCTGCCCTAGGCAGCCCTTCCACAGCCCCACAAGCACTGGCGCTCTGAGCTTCCTAGCCACAGCACAGTGGGGACGTTCCTTCTCAGCACAGCCACAGCCCAGCTCCGAAATTCAAAACGTCCAGCCACTGCTCCCACACCAAAGGGGCTAGCACTGAAAGCTCTGCTGGCCATCACCTGCCCTAGGGCAGCCCTTCCACAGCCCCACAAGCACTGGCGCTCTGAGCTTCCTAGCCACAGCCCAGTGGGGACGTTCCTTCTCGGCACAGCCACAGCCCAGCTCCGAAATTCAAAATGTCCAGCCACTGCTCCTACACCAAAGGGGCTAGCACTGAAAGCTCTTGCTTGGCCATCACCTTCCTAGGCAGCCCTTCCACAGCCCCACAAGCACTGGCGCTCTGACCTTCCTAGCCACAGCACAGTGGGGACGTTCCTTCTTGACACAGCCACAGCCCCAGCTCCGAAATTCAAAACGTCCAGCCACTGCTCCCACACCAAAGGGGCTAGCACTGAAAGCTCTTGCTGGCCATCACCTGCCCTAGGCAGCCCTTCCACAGCCCCACAAGCACTGGCGCTCTGAGCTTCCTAGCCACAGCCCAGTGGGGACGTTCCTTCTCGGCACAGCCACAGCCCAGCTCCGAAATTCAAAACGTCCAGCCACTGCTCCCACACCAAAGGGGCTAGCACTGAAAGCTCTTGCTGGCCATCACCTGCCCTAGGCAGCCCTTCCACAGCCCCACAAGCACTGGCGCTCTGAGCTTCCTAGCCACAGCACAGTGGGGACGTTTCCACTCAGCACAGCCACAGCCCAGCTCCCAAATCGGAAACGTCCAGCCACTGCTCCCACACCAAAGGGGCTAGCACTGAAGCTCTTGCTGGCCATCACCTGCCCTAGGCAGCCCTTCCACAGCCCCACAAGCACTGGCGCTCTGAGCTTCCTAGCCACAGCACAGTGGGGACGTTCCTTCTCGGCACAGCCACAGCCCAGCTCTGAAATTCAAAACGTCCAGCCACTGCTCCCACACCAAAGGGGCTAGCACTGAAAGCTCTTGCTGGCCATCACCTGCCCTAGGCAGCCCTTCCACAGCCCCACAAGCACTGGCGCTCTGAGCTTCCTAGCCACAGCACAGTGGGGACGTTTCCACTCAGCACAGCCACAGCCCAGCTCCCAAATCGGAAACGTCCAGCCACTGCTCCCACACCAAAGGGGCTAGCACTGAAAGCTCTTGCTGGCCATCACCTTCCCTAGGCAGCCCTTCCACAGCCCCACAAGCACTGGCGCTCTGAGCTTCCTAGCCACAGCACAGTGGGAACGTTCCTTCTCGGCACAGCCACAGCCCAGCGAAATTCAAAACGTCCAGCCACTGCTCCCACACCAAAGGGGCTAGCACTGAAAGCTCTTGCTGGCCGTCACCTGCCCTAGGCAGCCCTTCCACAGCCCCACAAGCACTGGCGCTCTGAGCTTCCTAGCCACAGCACAGTGGGGACGTTCCTTCTCGGCACAGCCACAGCCCAGCTCCGAAATTCAAAACGTCCAGCCACTGCTCCCACACCAAAGGGGCTAGCACTGAAAGCTCTTGCTGGCCATCACCTGCCCTAGGCAGCCCTTCCACAGCCCCACAAGCACTGGCGCTCTGAGCTTCCTAGCCACAGCACAGTGGGGACGTTCCTTCTCGGCACAGCCACAGCCCAGCTCCGAAATTCAAAACGTCCAGCCACTGCTCCCACACCAAAGGGGCTAGCACTGAAAGCTCTTGCTGGCCATCACCTGCCCTAGGCAGCCCTTCCACAGCCCCACAAGCACTGGCGCTCTGAGCTTCCTAGCCACAGCCCAGTGGGGACGTTCCTTCTCGGCACAGCCACAGCCCAGCTCCGAAATTCAAAACGTCCAGCCACTGCTCCCACACCAAAGGGGCTAGCACTGAAAGCTCTTGCTGGCCATCACCTTCCCTAGGCAGCCCTTCCGCAGCCCCACAAGCACTGGCGCTCTGAGCTTCCTAGCCACAGCACAGTGGGGACGTTCCTCCTCCGCACAGCCACAGCCCAGCTCCGAAATTCAAAACGTCCAGCCACTGCTCCCACACCAAAGGGGCTAGCACTGAAAGCTCTTGCTGGCCATCACCTGCCCTAGGCAGCCCTTCCACAGCCCCACAAGCACTGGCGCGCTGAGCTTCCTAGCCACAGCACAGTGGGGACGTTCCTTCTCGGCACAGCCACAGCCCAGCTCCGAAATTCAAAACGTCCAGCCACTGCTCCCACACCAAAGGGGCTAGCACTGAAAGCTCTTGCTGGCCGTCACCTGCCCTAGGCAGCCCTTCCACAGCCCCACAAGCACTGGCGCTCTGAGCTTCCTAGCCACAGCACAGTGGGGACGTTCCTTCTCAGCACAGCCACAGCCCAGCTCCGAAATTCAAAACGTCCAGCCACTGCTCCCACACCAAAGGGGCTAGCACTGAAAGCTCTTGCTGGCCATCACCTTCCCTAGGCAGCCCTTCCACAGCCCCACAAGCACTGGCGCTCTGAGCTTCCTAGCCACAGCACAGTGGGGACGTTCCTTCTCAGCACAGCCACAGCCCAGCTCCGAAATTCAAAACGTCCAGCCACTGCTCCCACACCAAAGGGGCTAGCACTGAAAGCTCTTGCTGGCCATCACCTGCCCTAGCCAGCCCTTCCACAGCCCCACAAGCACTGGTGCTCTGAGCTTCCTAGCCACAGCACAGTGGGGACGTTCCTTCTCGGCACAGCCAGAGCCCAGCTCCGAAATTCAAAACGTCCAGCCACTGCTCCCACACCAAAGGGGCTAGCACTGAAAGATCTTGCTGGCCATCACCTGCCCTAGCCAGCCCTTCCACAGCCCCACAAGCACTGGCGCTCTGAGCTTCCTAGCCACAGCACAGTGGGGACGTTCCTTCTCAGCACAGCCACAGCCCAGCTCCGAAATTCAAAACGTCCAGCCACTGCTCCCACACCAAAGGGGCTAGCACTGAAAGCTCTTGCTGGCCATCACCTGCCCTAGCCAGCCCTTCCACAGCCCCACAAGCACTGGCGCTCTGAGCTTCCTAGCCACAGCACAGTGGGGACGTTCCTTCTCGGCACAGCCACAGCCCAGCTCCGAAATTCAAAATGTCCAGCCACTGCTCCTACACCAAAGGGGCTAGCACTGAAAGCTCTTGCTGGCCATCACCTTCCCTAGGCAGCCCTTCCACAGCCCCACAAGCACTGGCGCTCTGAGCTTCCTAGCCACAGCACAGTGGGGACGTTCCTTCTTGGCACAGCCACAGCCCAGCTCCGAAATTCAAAACGTCCAGCCACTGCTCCCACACCAAAGGGGCTAGCACTGAAAGCTCTTGCTGCCCATCACCTGCCCTAGGCAGCCCTTCCACAGCCCCACAAGCACTGGCGCTCTGAGCTTCCTAGCCACAGCCCAGTGGGGACGTTCCTTCTCGGCACAGCCACAGCCCAGCTCCGAAATTCAAAACGTCCAGCCACTGCTCCCACACCAAAGGGGCTAGCACTGAAAGCTCTTGCTGGCCATCACCTGCCCTAGGCAGCCCTTCCACAGCCCCACAAGCACTGGCGCTCTGAGCTTCCTAGCCACAGCACAGTGGGGACGTTTCCACTCAGCACAGCCACAGCCCAGCTCCCAAATCGGAAACGTCCAGCCACTGCTCCCACACCAAAGGGGCTAGCACTGAAAGCTCTTGCTGGCCATCACCTTCCCTAGGCAGCCCTTCCACAGCCCCACAAGCACTGGCGCTCTGAGCTTCCTAGCCACAGCACAGTGGGAACGTTCCTTCTCGGCACAGCCACAGCCCAGCTCCGAAATTCAAAACGTCCAGCCACTGCTCCCACACCAAAGGGGCTAGCACTGAAAGCTCTTGCTGGCCATCACCTGCCCTAGGCAGCCCTTCCACAGCCCCACAAGCACTGGCGCTCTGAGCTTCCTAGCCACAGCACAGTGGGGACGTTCCTTCTCAGCACAGCCACAGCCCAGCTCCGAAATTCAAAACGTCCAGCCACTGCTCCCACACCAAAGGGGCTAGCACTGAAAGCTCTTGCTGGCCATCACCTGCCCTAGGCAGCCCTTCCACAGCCCCACAAGCACTGGCGCTCTGAGCTTCCTAGCCACAGCACAGTGGGGACGTTCCTTCTCAGCACAGCCACAGCCCAGCTCCGAAATTCAAAACGTCCAGCCACTGCTCCCACACCAAAGGGGCTAGCACTGAAAGCTCTTGCTGGCCATCACCTGCCCTAGGCAGCCCTTCCACAGCCCCACAAGCACTGGCGCTCTGAGCTTCCTAGCCACAGCACAGTGGGGACGTTCCTTCTCGGCACAGCCACAGCCCAGCTCCGAAATTCAAAACGTCCAGCCACTGCTCCCACACCAAAGGGGCTAGCACTGAAAGCTCTTGCTGGCCATCACCTGCCCTAGGCAGCCCTTCCACAGCCCCACAAGCACTGGCGCTCTGAGCTTCCTAGCCACAGCACAGTGGGGACGTTCCTTCTCGGCACAGCCACAGCCCAGCACCGAAATTCAAAACGTCCAGCCACTGCTCCCACACCAAAGGGGCTAGCACTGAAAGCTCTTGCTGGCCATCACCTTCCCTAGGCAGCCCTTCCGCAGCCCCACAAGCACTGGCGCTCTGAGCTTCCTAGCCACAGCACAGTGGGGACGTTCCTCCTCCGCACAGCCACAGCCCAGCTCCGAAATTCAAAACGTCCAGCCACTGCTCCCACACCAAAGGGGCTAGCACTGAAACCTCTTGCTGGCCGTCACCTGCCATAGGCAGCCCTTCCACAGCCCCACAAGCACTGGCGCTCTGAGCTTCCTAGCCACAGCACAGTGGGGACGTTCCTTCTCGGCACAGCCACAGCCCAGCTCCGAAATTCAAAACGTCCAGCCACTGCTCCCACACCAAAGGGGCTAGCACTGAAAGCTCTTGCTGGCCATCACCTTCCCTAGGCAGCCCTTCCACAGCCCCACAAGCACTGGCGCTCTGAGCTTCCTAGCCACAGCACAGTGGGGACGTTCCTTCTCGGCACAGCCACAGCCCAGCTCCGAAATTCAAAACGTCCAGCCACTGCTCCCACACCAAAGGGGCTAGCACTGAAAGCTCTTGCTGGCCATCACCTGCCCTAGGCAGCCCTTCCACAGCCCCACAAGCACTGGCGCTCTGAGCTTCCTAGCCACAGCCCAGTGGGGACGTTCCTTCTCGGCACAGCCACAGCCCAGCTCCGAAATTCAAAATGTCCAGCCACTGCTCCTACACCAACGGGGCTAGCACTGAAAGCTCTTGCTGGCCATCACCTTCCCTAGGCAGCCCTTCCACAGCCCCACAAGCACTGGCGCTCTGAGCTTCCTAGCCACAGCACAGTGGGGACGTTCCTTCTCGGCACAGCCACAGCCCAGCTCCGAAATTCAAAACGTCCAGCCACTGCTCCCACACCAAAGGGGCTAGCACTGAAAGCTCTTGCTGGCCATCACCTGCCCTAGGCAGCCCTTCCACAGCCCCACAAGCACTGGCGCTCTGAGCTTCCTAGCCACAGCACAGTGGGGACGTTCCTTCTCAGCACAGCCACAGCCCAGCTCCGAAATTCAAAACGTCCAGCCACTGCTCCCACACCAAAGGGGCTAGCACTGAAAGCTCTTGCTGGCCATCACCTGCCCTAGGCAGCCCTTCCACAGCCCCACAAGCACTGGCGCTCTGAGCTTCCTAGCCACAGCCCAGTGGGGACGTTCCTTCTCGGCACAGCCACAGCCCAGCTCCGAAATTCAAAATGTCCAGCCACTGCTCCTACACCAAAGGGGCTAGCACTGAAAGCTCTTGCTGGCCATCACCTGCCCTAGCCAGCCCTTCCACAGCCCCACAAGCACTGGCGCTCTGAGCTTCCTAGCCACAGCACAGTGGGGACGTTCCTTCTCGGCATAGCCACAGCCCAGCTCCGAAATTCAAAACGTCCAGCCACTGCTCTCACACCAAAGGGGCTAGCACTGAAAGATCTTGCTGGCCATCACCTGCCCTAGCCAGCCCTTCCACAGCCCCACAAGCACTGGCGCTCTGAGCTTCCTAGCCACAGCACAGTGGGGACATTCCTTCTCGGCACAGCCACAGCCCAGCTCCGAAATTCAAAACGTCCAGCCACTGCTCCCACACCAAAGGGGCTAGCACTGAAAGCTCTTGCTGGCCATCACCTTCCCTAGGCAGCCCTTCCACAGCCCCACAAGCACTGGCGCTCTGAGCTTCCTAGCCACAGCACAGTGGGGACGTTCCTTCTCGGCACAGCCACAGCCCAGCTCCGAAATTCAAAACGTCCAGCCACTGCTCCCACACCAAAGGGGCTAGCACTGAAAGCTCTTGCTGGCCATCACCTGCCCTAGGCAGCCCTTCCACAGCCCCACAAGCACTGGCGCTCTGAGCTTCCTAGCCACAGCCCAGTGGGGACGTTCCTTCTCAGCACAGCCACAGCCCAGCTCCGAAATTCAAAACGTCCAGCCACTGCTCCCACACCAAAGGGGCTAGCACTGAAAGCTCTTGCTGGCCATCACCTGCCCTAGGCAGCCCTTCCACAGCCCCACAAGCACTGGCGCTCTGAGCTTCCTAGCCACAGCACAGTGGGGACGTTCCTTCTCGGCACAGCCACAGCCCAGCTCCGAAATTCAAAACGTCCAGCCACTGCTCCCACACCAAAGGGGCTAGCACTGAAAGCTCTTGCTGGCCATCACCTGCCCTAGGCAGCCCTTCCACAGCCCCACAAGCACTGGCGCTCTGAGCTTCCTAGCCACAGCCCAGTGGGGACGTTCCTTCTCGGCACAGCCACAGCCCAGCTCCGAAATTCAAAATGTCCAGCCACTGCTCCTACACCAAAGGGGCTAGCACTGAAAGCTCTTGCTGGCCATCACCTGCCCTAGCCAGCCCTTCCACAGCCCCACAAGCACTGGCGCTCTGAGCTTCCTAGCCACAGCACAGTGGGGACGTTCCTTCTCGGCACAGCCACAGCCCAGCTCCGAAATTCAAAACGTCCAGCCACTGCTCCCACACCAAAGGGGCTAGCACTGAAAGCTCTTGCTGGCCATCACCTGCCCTAGGCAGCCCTTCCACAGCCCCACAAGCACTGGCGCTCTGAGCTTCCTAGCCACAGCACAGTGGGGACGTTCCTTCTCGGCACAGCCACAGCCCAGCTCCGAAATTCAAAACGTCCAGCCACTGCTCCCACACCAAAGGGGCTAGCACTGAAAGCTCTTGCTGGCCATCACCTTCCCTAGGCAGCCCTTCCACAGCCCCACAAGCACTGGCGCTCTGAGCTTCCTAGCCACAGCACAGTGGGGACGTTCCTTCTCGGCACAGCCACAGCCCAGCTCCGAAATTCAAAACGTCCAGCCACTGCTCCCACACCAAAGGGGCTAGCACTGAAAGCTCTTGCTGGCCATCACCTGCCCTAGGCAGCCCTTCCACAGCCCCACAAGCACTGGCGCTCTGAGCTTCCTAGCCACAGCACAGTGGGGACGTTCCTTCTCAGCACAGCCACAGCCCAGCTCCGAAATTCAAAACGTCCAGCCACTGCTCCCACACCAAAGGGGCTAGCACTGAAAGCTCTTGCTGGCCATCACCTTCCCTAGGCAGCCCTTCCACAGCCCCACAAGCACTGGCGTTCTGGGCTTCCTAGCCACAGCACAGTGGGGACGTTCCTTCTCGGCACAGCCACAGCCCAGCTCCGAAATTCAAAACGTCCATCCACTGCTCCCACACCAAAGGGGCTAGCACTGAAAGCTCTTCCTGGCCATCACCTTCCCTAGGCAGCCCTTCCACAGCCCCACAAGCACTGGCGCTCTGAGCTTCCTAGCCACAGCACAGTGGGGACGTTCCTTCTCAGCACAGCCACAGCCCAGCTCCGAAATTCAAAACGTCCAGCCACTGCTCCCACACCAAAGGGGCTAGCACTGAAAGCTCTTGCTGGCCATCACCTGCCCTAGGCAGCCCTTCCACAGCCCACAAGCACTGGCGCTCTGAGCTTCCTAGCCACAGCACAGTGGGGACGTTCCTTCTCAGCACAGCCACAGCCCAGCTCCGAAATTCAAAACGTCCAGCCACTGCTCCCACACCAAAGGGACTAGCACTGAAAGCTCTTGCTGGCCATCACCTGCCCTAGGCAGCCCTTCCACAGCCCCACAAGCACTGGCGCTCTGAGCTTCCTAGCCACAGCACAGTGGGGACGTTCCTTCTCGGCACAGCCACAGCCCAGCTCCGAAATTCAAAACGTCCAGCCACTGCTCCCACACCAAAGGGGCTAGCACTGAAAGCTCTTGCTGGCCATCACCTGCCCTAGCCAGCCCTTCCACAGCCCCACAAGCACTGGCGCTCTGAGCTTCCTAGCCACAGCACAGTGGGGACGTTCCTTCTCGGCACAGCCACAGCCCAGCTCCGAAATTCAAAACGTCCAGCCACTGCTCCCACACCAAAGGGGCTAGCACTGAAAGCTCTTGCTGGCCGTCACCTGCCCTAGGCAGCCCTTCCACAGCCCCACAAGCACTGGCGCTCTGAGCTTCCTAGCCACAGCACAGTGGGGACGTTCCTTCTCGGCACAGCCACAGCCCAGCTCCGAAATTCAAAACGTCCAGCCACTGCTCCCACACCAAAGGGGCTAGCACTGAAAGCTCTTGCTGGCCATCACCTGCCCTAGGCAGCCCTTCCGCAGCCCCACAAGCACTGGCGCTCTGAGCTTCCTAGCCACAGCACAGTGGGGACGTTCCTTCTCGGCACAGCCACAGCCCAGCTCCGAAATTCAAAACGTCCAGCCACTGCTCCCACACCAAAGGGGCTAGCACTGAAAGCTCTTGCTGGCCATCACCTGCCCTAGGCAGCCCTTCCACAGCCCCACAAGCACTGGCGCTCTGAGCTTCCTAGCCACAGCACAGTGGGAACGTTCCTTCTCGGCATAGCCACAGCCCAGCTCCGAAATTCAAAACGTCCAGCCACTGCTCCCACACCAAAGGGGCTAGCACTGAAAGATCTTGCTGGCCATCACCTTCCCCAGGCAGCCCTTCCACAGCCCCACAAGCACTGGCGCTCTGAGCTTCCTAGCCACAGCACAGTGGGGACGTTCCTTCTCAGCACAGCCACAGCCCAGCTCCGAAATTCAAAACGTCCAGCCACTGCTCCCACACCAAAGGGGCTAGCACTGAAAGCTCTTGCTGGCCATCACCTGCCCTAGGCAGCCCTTCCACAGCCCCACAAGCACTGGCGCTCTGAGCTTCCTAGCCACAGCACAGTGGGGACGTTCCTTCTCGGCACAGCCACAGCCCAGCTCCGAAATTCAAAACGTCCAGCCACTGCTCCCACACCAAAGGGGCTAGCACTGAAAGATCTTGCTGGCCATCACCTGCCCTAGGCAGCCCTTCCACAGCCCCACAAGCACTGGCGCTCTGAGCTTCCTAGCCACAGCACAGTGGGGACGTTCCTTCTCAGCACAGCCACAGCCCAGCTCCGAAATTCAAAACGTCCAGCCACTGCTCCCACACCAAAGGGGCTAGCACTGAAAGCTCTTGCTGGCCATCACCTGCCCTAGCCAGCCCTTCCACAGCCCCACAAGCACTGGCGCTCTGAGCTTCCTAGCCACAGCACAGTGGGGACGTTCCTTCTCGGCACAGCCACAGCCCAGCTCCGAAATTCAAAACGTCCAGCCACTGCTCCCACACCAAAGGGGCTAGCACTGAAAGCTCTTGCTGGCCATCACCTTCCCTAGGCAGCCCTTCCACAGCCCCACAAGCACTGGCGCTCTGAGCTTCCTAGCCACAGCACAGTGGGGACGTTCCTTCTCAGCACAGCCACAGCCCAGCTCCGAAATTCAAAACGTCCAGCCACTGCTCCCACACCAAAGGGGCTAGCACTGAAAGCTCTTGCTGGCCATCACCTGCCCTAGGCAGCCCTTCCACAGCCCCACAAGCACTGGCGCTCTGAGCTTCCTAGCCACAGCCCAGTGGGGACGTTCCTTCTCAGCACAGCCACAGCCCAGCTCCGAAATTCAAAACGTCCAGCCACTGCTCCCACACCAAAGGGGCTAGCACTGAAAGCTCTTGCTGGCCATCACCTGCCCTAGGCAGCCCTTCCACAGCCCCACAAGCACTGGCGCTCTGAGCTTCCTAGCCACAGCACAGTGGGGACGTTCCTTCTCGGCACAGCCACAGCCCAGCTCCGAAATTCAAAATGTCCAGCCACTGCTCCCACACCAAAGGGGCTAGCACTGAAAGCTCTTGCTGGCCATCACCTGCCCTAGGCAGCCCTTCCACAGCCCCACAAGCACTGGCGCTCTGAGCTTCCTAGCCACAGCACAGTGGGGACGTTCCTTCTCGGCACAGCCACAGCCCAGCTCCGAAATTCAAAATGTCCAGCCACTGCTCCCACACCAAAGGGGCTAGCACTGAAAGCTCTTGCTGGCCGTCACCTGCCCTAGGCAGCCCTTCCACAGCCCCACAAGCACTGGCGCTCTGAGCTTCCTAGCCACAGCACAGTGGGGACGTTCCTTCTCGGCACAGCCACAGCCCAGCTCCGAAATTCAAAACGTCCAGCCACTGCTCCCACACCAAAGGGGCTAGCACTGAAAGCTCTTGCTGGCCATCACCTGCCCTAGGCAGCCCTTCCACAGCCCCACAAGCACTGGCGCTCTGAGCTTCCTAGCCACAGCACAGTGGGGACGTTCCTTCTCGGCACAGCCACAGCCCAGCTCCGAAATTCAAAACGTCCAGCCACTGCTCCCACACCAAAGGGGCTAGCACTGAAAGCTCTTGCTGGCCATCACCTTCCCTAGGCAGCCCTTCCACAGCCCCACAAGCACTGGCGCTCTGAGCTTCCTAGCCACAGCACAGTGGGGACGTTCCTTCTCAGCACAGCCACAGCCCAGCTCCGAAATTCAAAACGTCCAGCCACTGCTCCCACACCAAAGGGGCTAGCACTGAAAGCTCTTGCTGGCCATCACCTGCCCTAGGCAGCCCTTCCACAGCCCACAAGCACTGGCGCTCTGAGCTTCCTAGCCACAGCACAGTGGGGACGTTCCTTCTCAGCACAGCCACAGCCCAGCTCCGAAATTCAAAACGTCCAGCCACTGCTCCCACACCAAAGGGGCTAGCACTGAAAGCTCTTGCTGGCCATCACCTGCCCTAGGCAGCCCTTCCACAGCCCCACAAGCACTGGCGCTCTGAGCTTCCTAGCCACAGCACAGTGGGGACGTTCCTTCTCGGCACAGCCACAGCCCAGCTCCGAAATTCAAAATGTCCAGCCACTGCTCCCACACCAAAGGGGCTAGCACTGAAAGCTCTTGCTGGCCATCACCTGCCCTAGGCAGCCCTTCCACAGCCCCACAAGCACTGGCGCTCTGAGCTTCCTAGCCACAGCACAGTGGGGACGTTCCTTCTCGGCACAGCCACAGCCCAGCTCCGAAATTCAAAATGTCCAGCCACTGCTCCCACACCAAAGGGGCTAGCACTGAAAGCTCTTGCTGGCCGTCACCTGCCCTAGGCAGCCCTTCCACAGCCCCACAAGCACTGGCGCTCTGAGCTTCCTAGCCACAGCACAGTGGGGACGTTCCTTCTCGGCACAGCCACAGCCCAGCTCCGAAATTCAAAACGTCCAGCCACTGCTCCCACACCAAAGGGGCTAGCACTGAAAGCTCTTGCTGGCCATCACCTGCCCTAGGCAGCCCTTCCACAGCCCCACAAGCACTGGCGCTCTGAGCTTCCTAGCCACAGCACAGTGGGGACGTTCCTTCTCGGCACAGCCACAGCCCAGCTCCGAAATTCAAAACGTCCAGCCACTGCTCCCACACCAAAGGGGCTAGCACTGAAAGCTCTTGCTGGCCATCACCTGCCCTAGGCAGCCCTTCCACAGCCCCACAAGCACTGGCGCTCTGAGCTTCCTAGCCACAGCACAGTGGGGACGTTCCTTCTCGGCACAGCCACAGCCCAGCTCCGAAATTCAAAACGTCCAGCCACTGCTCCCACACCAAAGGGGCTAGCACTGAAAGCTCTTGCTGGCCATCACCTGCCCTAGGCAGCCCTTCCACAGCCCCACAAGCACTGGCGCTCTGAGCTTCCTAGCCACAGCACAGTGGGGACGTTCCTTCTCGGCACAGCCACAGCCCAGCTCCGAAATTCAAAACGTCCAGCCACTGCTCCCACACCAAAGGGGCTAGCACTGAAAGCTCTTGCTGGCCATCACCTGCCCTAGGCAGCCCTTCCACAGCCCCACAAGCACTGGCGCTCTGAGCTTCCTAGCCACAGCACAGTGGGGACGTTCCTTCTCGGCACAGCCACAGCCCAGCTCCGAAATTCAAAACGTCCAGCCACTGCTCCCACACCAAAGGGGCTAGCACTGAAAGCTCTTGCTGGCCATCACCTGCCCTAGGCAGCCCTTCCACAGCCCCACAAGCACTGGCGCTCTGAGCTTCCTAGCCACAGCACAGTGGGGACGTTCCTTCTCAGTACAGCCACAGCCCAGCTCCAAAATTCAAAACGTCCAGCCACTGCTCCCACACCAAAGGGGCTAGCACTGAAAGCTCTTGCTGGCCATCACCTGCCCTAGGCAGCCCTTCCACAGCCCCACAAGCACTGGCGCTCTGAGCTTCCTAGCCACAGCACAGTGGGGACGTTCCTTCTCAGCACAGCCACAGCCCAGCTCCGAAATTCAAAACGTCCAGCCACTGCTCCCACACCAAAGGGGCTAGCACTGAAAGCTCTTGCTGGCCATCACCTGCCCTAGGCAGCCCTTCCACAGCCCCACAAGCACTGGCGCTCTGAGCTTCCTAGCCACAGCACAGTGGGGACGTTCCTTCTCGGCACAGCCACAGCCCAGCTCCGAAATTCAAAACGTCCAGCCACTGCTCCCACACCAAAGGGGCTAGCACTGAAAGCTCTTGCTGGCCATCACCTTCCCTAGGCAGCCCTTCCACAGCCCCACAAGCACTGGCGCTCTGAGCTTCCTAGCCACAGCACAGTGGGGACGTTCCTTCTCGGCACAGCCACAGCCCAGCTCCGAAATTCAAAACGTCCAGCCACTGCTCCCACACCAAAGGGGCTAGCACTGAAAGCTCTTGCTGGCCATCACCTTCCCTAGCCAGCCCTTCCACAGCCCCACAAGCACTGGCGCTCTGAGCTTCCTAGCCACAGCACAGTGGGGACGTTCCTTCTCGGCACAGCCACAGCCCAGCTCCGAAATTCAAAACGTCCAGCCACTGCTCCCACACCAAAGGGGCTAGCACTGAAAGCTCTTGCTGGCCATCACCTTCCCTAGGCAGCCCTTCCACAGCCCCACAAGCACTGGCGCTCTGAGCTTCCTAGCCACAGCACAGTGGGGACGTTCCTTCTCGGCACAGCCACAGCCCAGCTCCGAAATTCAAAACGTCCAGCCACTGCTCCCACACCAAAGGGGCTAGCACTGAAAGCTCTTGCTGGCCATCACCTTCCCTAGCCAGCCCTTCCACAGCCCCACAAGCACTGGCGCTCTGAGCTTCCTAGCCACAGCACAGTGGGGACGTTCCTTCTCGGCACAGCCACAGCCCAGCTCCGAAATTCAAAACGTCCAGCCACTGCTCCCACACCAAAGGGGCTAGCACTGAAAGCTCTTGCTGGCCATCACCTGCCCTAGCCAGCCCTTCCACAGCCCCACAAGCACTGGCGCTCTGAGCTTCCTAGCCACAGCACAGTGGGGACGTTCCTTCTCGGCACAGCCACAGCCCAGCTCCGAAATTCAAAACGTCCAGCCACTGCTCCCACACCAAAGGGGCTAGCACTGAAAGCTCTTGCTGGCCATCACCTGCCCTAGGCAGCCCTTCCACAGCCCCACAAGCACTGGCGCTCTGAGCTTCCTAGCCACAGCACAGTGGGGACGTTCCTTCTCGGCACAGCCACAGCCCAGCTCCGAAATTCAAAACGTCCAGCCACTGCTCCCACACCAAAGGGGCTAGCACTGAAAGCTCTTGCTGGCCATCACCTGCCCTAGGCAGCCCTTCCACAGCCCCACAAGCACTGGCGCTCTGAGCTTCCTAGCCACAGCACAGTGGGGACGTTCCTTCTCGGCACAGCCACAGCCCAGCTCCGAAATTCAAAACGTCCAGCCACTGCTCCCACACCAAAGGGGCTAGCACTGAAAGCTCTTGCTGGCCATCACCTTCCCTAGGCAGCCCTTCCACAGCCCCACAAGCACTGGCGCTCTGAGCTTCCTAGCCACAGCACAGTGGGGACGTTCCTTCTCAGCACAGCCACAGCCCAGCTCCGAAATTCAAAACGTCCAGCCACTGCTCCCACACCAAAGGGGCTAGCACTGAAAGCTCTTGCTGGCCATCACCTGCCCTAGCCAGCCCTTCCACAGCCCCACAAGCACTGGCGCTCTGAGCTTCCTAGCCACAGCACAGTGGGGACGTTCCTTCTCGGCACAGCCACAGCCCAGCTCCGAAATTCAAAACGTCCAGCCACTGCTCCCACACCAAAGGGGCTAGCACTGAAAGATCTTGCTGGCCATCACCTGCCCTAGGCAGCCCTTCCACAGCCCCACAAGCACTGGCGCTCTGAGCTTCCTAGCCACAGCACAGTGGGGACGTTCCTTCTCGGCACAGCCACAGCCCAGCTCCGAAATTCAAAACGTCCAGCCACTGCTCCCACACCAAAGGGGCTAGCACTGAAAGCTCTTGCTGGCCATCACCTGCCCTAGGCAGCCCTTCCACAGCCCACAAGCACTGGCGCTCTGAGCTTCCTAGCCACAGCACAGTGGGGACGTTCCTTCTCAGCACAGCCACAGCCCAGCTCCGAAATTCAAAACGTCCAGCCACTGCTCCCACACCAAAGGGGCTAGCACTGAAAGCTCTTGCTGGCCATCACCTGCCCTAGGCAGCCCTTCCACAGCCCCACAAGCACTGGCGCTCTGAGCTTCCTAGCCACAGCACAGTGGGGACGTTCCTTCTCGGCACAGCCACAGCCCAGCTCCGAAATTCAAAACGTCCAGCCACTGCTCCCACACCAAAGGGGCTAGCACTGAAAGCTCTTGCTGGCCATCACCTGCCCTAGCCAGCCCTTCCACAGCCCCACAAGCACTGGCGCTCTGAGCTTCCTAGCCACAGCACAGTGGGGACGTTCCTTCTCGGCACAGCCACAGCCCAGCTCCGAAATTCAAAACGTCCAGCCACTGCTCCCACACCAAAGGGGCTAGCACTGAAAGCTCTTGCTGGCCATCACCTTCCCTAGGCAGCCCTTCCACAGCCCCACAAGCACTGGCGCTCTGAGCTTCCTAGCCACAGCACAGTGGGGACGTTCCTTCTCAGCACAGCCACAGCCCAGCTCCGAAATTCAAAACGTCCAGCCACTGCTCCCACACCAAAGGGGCTAGCACTGAAAGCTCTTGCTGGCCATCACCTGCCCTAGGCAGCCCTTCCACAGCCCCACAAGCACTGGCGCTCTGAGCTTCCTAGCCACAGCACAGTGGGGACGTTCCTTCTCGGCACAGCCACAGCCCAGCTCCGAAATTCAAAACGTCCAGCCACTGCTCCCACACCAAAGGGGCTAGCACTGAAAGCTCTTGCTGGCCATCACCTGCCCTAGGCAGCCCTTCCACAGCCCCACAAGCACTGGCGCTCTGAGCTTCCTAGCCACAGCACAGTGGGGACGTTCCTTCTCAGCACAGCCACAGCCCAGCTCCGAAATTCAAAACGTCCAGCCACTGCTCCCACACCAAAGGGGCTAGCACTGAAAGCTCTTGCTGGCCATCACCTGCCCTAGGCAGCCCTTCCACAGCCCCACAAGCACTGGCGCTCTGAGCTTCCTAGCCACAGCCCAGTGGGGACGTTCCTTCTCGGCACAGCCACAGCCCAGCTCCGAAATTCAAAACGTCCAGCCACTGCTCCCACACCAAAGGGGCTAGCACTGAAAGCTCTTGCTGGCCATCACCTTCCCTAGGCAGCCCTTCCACAGCCCCACAAGCACTGGCGCTCTGAGCTTCCTAGCCACAGCCCAGTGGGGACGTTCCTTCTCGGCACAGCCACAGCCCAGCTCTGAAATTCTAAAAGTCCAGCCACTGCTCCCACACCAAAGGGGCTAGCACTGAAAGCTCTTGCTGGCCATCACCTGCCCTAGGCAGCCCTTCCACAGCCCCACAAGCACTGGCGCTCTGAGCTTCCTAGCCACAGCACAGTGGGGACGTTCCTTCTCGGCACAGCCACAGCCCAGCTCCGAAATTCAAAACGTCCAGCCACTGCTCCCACACCAAAGGGGCTAGCACTGAAAGCTCTTGCTGGCCATCACCTGCCCTAGCCAGCCCTTCCACAGCCCCACAAGCACTGGCGCTCTGAGCTTCCTAGCCACAGCACAGTGGGGACGTTCCTTCTCGGCATAGCCACAGCCCAGCTCCGAAATTCAAAACGTCCAGCCACTGCTCCCACACCAAAGGGGCTAGCACTGAAAGCTCTTGCTGGCCATCACCTGCCCTAGGCAGCCCTTCCACAGCCCACAAGCACTGGCGCTCTGAGCTTCCTAGCCACAGCACAGTGGGGACGTTCCTTCTCGGCACAGCCACAGCCCAGCTCCGAAATTCAAAACGTCCAGCCACTGCTCCCACACCAAAGGGGACTAGCACTGAAAGCTCTTGCTGGCCATCACCTGCCCTAGGCAGCCCTTCCACAGCCCCACAAGCACTGGCGCTCTGAGCTTCCTAGCCACAGCACAGTGGGGACGTTCCTTCTCGGCACAGCCACAGCCCAGCTCCGAAATTCAAAACGTCCAGCCACTGCTCCCACACCAAAGGGGCTAGCACTGAAAGCTCTTGCTGGCCATCACCTGCCCTAGCCAGCCCTTCCACAGCCCCACAAGCACTGGCGCTCTGAGCTTCCTAGCCACAGCACAGTGGGGACGTTCCTTCTCGGCACAGCCACAGCCCAGCTCCGAAATTCAAAACGTCCAGCCACTGCTCCCACACCAAAGGGGCTAGCACTGAAAGCTCTTGCTGGCCATCACCTGCCCTAGGCAGCCCTTCCGCAGCCCCACAAGCACTGGCGCTCTGAGCTTCCTAGCCACAGCACAGTGGGGACGTTCCTTCTCGGCACAGCCACAGCCCAGCTCCGAAATTCAAAACGTCCAGCCACTGCTCCCACACCAAAGGGGCTAGCACTGAAAGCTCTTGCTGGCCATCACCTGCCCTAGGCAGCCCTTCCACAGCCCCACAAGCACTGGCGCTCTGAGCTTCCTAGCCACAGCACAGTGGGACGTTCCTTCTCGGCACAGCCACAGCCCAGCTCCGAAATTCAAAACGTCCAGCCACTGCTCCCACACCAAAGGGGCTAGCACTGAAAGCTCTTGCTGGCCATCACCTTCCCTAGGCAGCCCTTCCACAGCCCCACAAGCACTGGCGCTCTGAGCTTCCTAGCCACAGCACAGTGGGGACGTTCCTTCTCGGCACAGCCACAGCCCAGCTCCGAAATTCAAAACGTCCAGCCACTGCTCCCACACCAAAGGGGCTAGCACTGAAAGCTCTTGCTGGCCATCACCTGCCCTAGGCAGCCCTTCCACAGCCCCACAAGCACTGGCGCTCTGAGCTTCCTAGCCACAGCACAGTGGGGACGTTCCTTCTCGGCACAGCCACAGCCCAGCTCCGAAATTCAAAACGTCCAGCCACTGCTCCCACACCAAAGGGGCTAGCACTGAAAGCTCTTGCTGGCCATCACCTTCCCTAGGCAGCCCTTCCACAGCCCCACAAGCACTGGCGCTCTGAGCTTCCTAGCCACAGCACAGTGGGGACGTTCCTTCTCGGCACAGCCACAGCCCAGCTCCGAAATTCAAAACGTCCAGCCACTGCTCCCACACCAAAGGGGCTAGCACTGAAGGCTCTTGCTGGCCATCACCTTCCCTAGGCAGCCCTTCCACAGCCCCACAAGCACTGGCGCTCTGAGCTTCCTAGCCACAGCACAGTGGGGACGTTCCTTCTCGGCACAGCCACAGCCCAGCTCCGAAATTCAAAACGTCCAGCCACTGCTCCCACACCAAAGGGGCTAGCACTGAAAGCTCTTGCTGGCCATCACCTTCCCTAGGCAGCCCTTCCACAGCCCCACAAGCACTGGCGCTCTGAGCTTCCTAGCCACAGCACAGTGGGGACGTTCCTTCTCGGCACAGCCACAGCCCAGCTCCGAAATTCAAAACGTCCAGCCACTGCTCCCACACCAAAGGGGCTAGCACTGAAAGCTCTTGCTGGCCATCACCTGCCCTAGGCAGCCCTTCCACAGCCCCACAAGCACTGGCGCTCTGAGCTTCCTAGCCACAGCACAGTGGGGACGTTCCTTCTCAGCACAGCCACAGCCCAGCTCCGAAATTCAAAACGTCCAGCCACTGCTCCCACACCAAAGGGGCTAGCACTGAAAGCTCTTGCTGGCCATCACCTGCCCTAGGCAGCCCTTCCACAGCCCCACAAGCACTGGCGCTCTGAGCTTCCTAGCCACAGCACAGTGGGGACGTTCCTTCTCAGCACAGCCACAGCCCAGCTCCGAAATTCAAAACGTCCAGCCACTGCTCCCACACCAAAGGGGCTAGCACTGAAAGCTCTTGCTGGCCATCACCTGCCCTAGGCAGCCCTTCCACAGCCCCACAAGCACTGGCGCTCTGAGCTTCCTAGCCACAGCACAGTGGGGACGTTCCTTCTCGGCACAGCCACAGCCCAGCTCCGAAATTCAAAACGTCCAGCCACTGCTCCCACACCAAAGGGGCTAGCACTGAAAGCTCTTGCTGGCCATCACCTGCCCTAGCCAGCCCTTCCACAGCCCCACAAGCACTGGCGCTCTGAGCTTCCTAGCCACAGCACAGTGGGGACGTTCCTTCTCGGCACAGCCACAGCCCAGCTCCGAAATTCAAAACGTCCAGCCACTGCTCCCACACCAAAGGGGCTAGCACTGAAAGCTCTTGCTGGCCATCACCTGCCCTAGGCAGCCCTTCCACAGCCCCACAAGCACTGGCGCTCTGAGCTTCCTAGCCACAGCACAGTGGGGACGTTCCTTCTCGGCACAGCCACAGCCCAGCTCCGAAATTCAAAACGTCCAGCCACTGCTCCCACACCAAAGGGGCTAGCACTGAAAGCTCTTGCTGGCCATCACCTGCCCTAGCCAGCCCTTCCACAGCCCCACAAGCACTGGCGCTCTGAGCTTCCTAGCCACAGCACAGTGGGGACGTTCCTTCTCGGCACAGCCACAGCCCAGCTCCGAAATTCAAAACGTCCAGCCACTGCTCCCACACCAAAGGGGCTAGCACTGAAAGCTCTTGCTGGCCATCACCTGCCCTAGGCAGCCCTTCCACAGCCCACAAGCACTGGCGCTCTGAGCTTCCTAGCCACAGCACAGTGGGGACGTTCCTTCTCAGCACAGCCACAGCCCAGCTCCGAAATTCAAAACGTCCAGCCACTGCTCCCACACCAAAGGGGCTAGCACTGAAAGCTCTTGCTGGCCATCACCTGCCCTAGCCAGCCCTTCCACAGCCCCACAAGCACTGGCGCTCTGAGCTTCCTAGCCACAGCACAGTGGGGACGTTCCTTCTCGGCACAGCCACAGCCCAGCTCCGAAATTCAAAACGTCCAGCCACTGCTCCCACACCAAAGGGGCTAGCACTGAAAGCTCTTGCTGGCCATCACCTGCCCTAGGCAGCCCTTCCACAGCCCACAAGCACTGGCGCTCTGAGCTTCCTAGCCACAGCACAGTGGGGACGTTCCTTCTCAGCACAGCCACAGCCCAGCTCCGAAATTCAAAACGTCCAGCCACTGCTCCCACACCAAAGGGGCTAGCACTGAAAGCTCTTGCTGGCCATCACCTGCCCTAGGCAGCCCTTCCACAGCCCCACAAGCACTGGCGCTCTGAGCTTCCTAGCCACAGCACAGTGGGGACGTTCCTTCTCGGCACAGCCACAGCCCAGCTCCGAAATTCAAAACGTCCAGCCACTGCTCCCACACCAAAGGGGCTAGCACTGAAAGCTCTTGCTGGCCATCACCTGCCCTAGGCAGCCCTTCCACAGCCCCACAAGCACTGGCGCTCTGAGCTTCCTAGCCACAGCACAGTGGGGACGTTCCTTCTCGGCACAGCCACAGCCCAGCTCCGAAATTCAAAACGTCCAGCCACTGCTCCCACACCAAAGGGGCTAGCACTGAAAGCTCTTGCTGGCCATCACCTGCCCTAGGCAGCCCTTCCACAGCCCCACAAGCACTGGCGCTCTGAGCTTCCTAGCCACAGCACAGTGGGGACGTTCCTTCTCAGCACAGCCACAGCCCAGCTCCGAAATTCAAAACGTCCAGCCACTGCTCCCACACCAAAGGGGCTAGCACTGAAAGCTCTTGCTGGCCATCACCTTCCCTAGGCAGCCCTTCCACAGCCCCACAAGCACTGGCGCTCTGAGCTTCCTAGCCACAGCACAGTGGGGACGTTCCTTCTCGGCACAGCCACAGCCCAGCTCCGAAATTCAAAACGTCCAGCCACTGCTCCCACACCAAAGGGGCTAGCACTGAAAGCTCTTGCTGGCCATCACCTTCCCTAGGCAGCCCTTCCACAGCCCCACAAGCACTGGCGCTCTGAGCTTCCTAGCCACAGCACAGTGGGGACGTTCCTTCTCGGCACAGCCACAGCCCAGCTCCGAAATTCAAAACGTCCAGCCACTGCTCCCACACCAAAGGGGCTAGCACTGAAAGCTCTTGCTGGCCATCACCTTCCCTAGGCAGCCCTTCCACAGCCCCACAAGCACTGGCGCTCTGAGCTTCCTAGCCACAGCACAGTGGGGACGTTCCTTCTCGGCACAGCCACAGCCCAGCTCCGAAATTCAAAACGTCCAGCCACTGCTCCCACACCAAAGGGGCTAGCACTGAAAGCTCTTGCTGGCCATCACCTGCCCTAGGCAGCCCCTTCCACAGCCCCACAAGCACTGGCGCTCTGAGCTTCCTAGCCACAGCACAGTGGGGACGTTCCTTCTCGGCACAGCCACAGCCCAGCTCCGAAATTCAAAACGTCCAGCCACTGCTCCCACACCAAAGGGGCTAGCACTGAAAGCTCTTGCTGGCCATCACCTGCCTTGCTCGTAGACTCGTAGACGCCACATCTGAGCCTTCCGAAATTCAAAACGTCCAGCCACTGCTCCCACACCAAAGGGGCTAGCACTGAAAGCTCTTGCTGGCCATCACCTGCCCTAGGCAGCCCTTTCACAGCCCACAAGCACTGGCGCTCTGAGCTTCCTAGCCACAGCACAGTGGGGACGTTCCTTCTCGGCACAGCCACAGCCCAGCTCCGAAATTCAAAACGTCCAGCCACTGCTCCCACACCAAAGGGGCTAGCACTGAAAGCTCTTGCTGGCCATCACCTGCCCT
>NW_027472329.1:0-37744 GCF_965638725.1 Aptenodytes patagonicus | reverse complement strand
AGCCCTCGCACCTTTGGTGTGGCAGCAGTCGCTGGACGTTCGCAATTTCGGAGCTGGGCTCTGGAGGCGGCGCAGACAGCGAGCAGGCAACAACGTCGGCACCCTGAGCTGGCTGGCGAGCCCGGAGCCCCAGTGTCTGTGGGGCTGTGGAAGGGCTGCCAAGGGAAGGCGAGGGCCAGCAACACCTGGCAGCCCTCGCACCTTTGGTGTGGCAGCAGTCGCTGGACGTTCGCAATTTCGGAGCTGGGCTCTGGAGGCGGCGCAGACAGCGAGCAGGCAACAACGTCGGCACCCTGAGCTGGCTGGCGAGCCCGGAGCCCCAGTGTCTGTGGGGCTGTGGAAGGGCTGCCAAGGGAAGGCGAGGGCCAGCAACACCTGGCAGTCCTGGCACCTTTGGTGTGGGAAGCAGTCGCTGGACGTTCGCAATTTCGGAGCTGGGCTCTGGAGGCGGCGCAGACAGCGAGCAGGCAACAACGTCGGCACCCTGAGCTGGCTGGCGAGCCCGAAGCCCCAGTGTCTGTGGGGCTGTGGAAGGGCTGCCAAGGGAAGGCGAGGGCCAGCAACACCTGGCAGCCCTCGCACCTTTGGTGTGGCAGCAGTCGCTGGACGTTCGCAATTTCGGAGCTGGGCTCTGGAGGCGGCGCAGACAGCGAGCAGGCAACAACGTCGGCACCCTGAGCTGGCTGGCGAGCCCGGAGCCCCAGTGTCTGTGGGGCTGTGGAAGGGCTGCCAAGGGAAGGCGAGGGCCAGCAACACCTGGCAGCCCTCGCACCTTTGGTGTGGCAGCAGTCGCTGGACATTCGCAATTTCGGAGCTGGGCTCTGGAGGCGGCGCAGACAGCGAGCAGGCAACAACGTCGGCACCCTGAGCTGGCTGGCGAGCCCGGAGCCCCAGTGTCTGTGGGGCTGTGGAACGGCTGCCAAGGGAAGGCGAGGCCCAGCAACACCTGGCAGCCCTCGCACCTTTCGTGCGGCAGCAGTCGCTGGACGTTCGCAATTTCGGAGCTGGGCTCTGGAGGTGGCGCAGACAGTGAGCAGGCAACAACGTCGGCACCCTGAGCTGGCTGGCGAGCCCGGAGCCCCAGTGTCTGTGGGGCTGTGGAAGGGCTGCCAAGGGAAGGCGAGGGCCAGCAACACCTGGCAGTCCTGGCACCTTTGGTGTGGGAGCAGTCGCTGGACGTTTGCAATTTCGGAGCTGGGCTCTGGAGGTGGCGCAGACAGCGAGCAGGCAACAACGTCGGCACCCTGAGCTGGCTGGCGAGCCCGGAGCCCCAGTGTCTGTGGGGCTGTGGAAGGGCTGCCAAGGGAAGGCGAGGGCCAGCAACACCTGGCAGCCCTCGCACCTTTGGTGTGGCAGCAGTCGCTGGACGTTCGCAATTTCGGAGCTGGGCTCTGGAGGCGGCGCAGACAGCGAGCAGGCAACAACGTCGGCACCCTGAGGCTGGCTGGCGAGCCCGGAGCCCCAGTGTCTGTGGGGCTGTGGAAGGGCTGCCAAGGGAAGGCGAGGGCCAGCAACACCTGGCAGTCCTGGCACCTTTGGTGTGGGAGCAGTCGCTGGACGTTCGCAATTTCGGAGCTGGGCTCTGGAGGCGGCGCAGACAGCGAGCAGGCAACAACGTCGGCACCCTGAGCTGGCTGGCGAGCCCGAAGCCCCAGTGTCTGTGGGGCTGTGGAAGGGCTGCCAAGGGAAGGCGAGGGCCAGCAACACCTGGCAGCCCTCGCACCTTTCGTGTGGCAGCAGTCGCTGGACGTTCGCAATTTCGGAGCTGGGCTCTGGAGGCGGCGCAGACAGCGAGCAGGCAACAACGTCGGCACCCTGAGCTGGCTGGCGAGCCCGGAGCCCCAGTGTCTGTGGGGCTGTGGAAGGGCTGCCAAGGGAAGGCGAGGGCCAGCAACACCTGGCAGCCCTCGCACCTTTGGTGTGGCAGCAGTCGCTGGACATTCGCAATTTCGGAGCTGGGCTCTGGAGGCGGCGCAGACAGCGAGCAGGCAACAACGTCGGCACCCTGAGCTGGCTGGCGAGCCCGGAGCCCCAGTGTCTGTGGGGCTGTGGAACGGCTGCCAAGGGAAGGCGAGGCCCAGCAACACCTGGCAGCCCTCGCACCTTTCGTGTGGCAGCAGTCGCTGGACGTTCGCAATTTCGGAGCTGGGCTCTGGAGGTGGCGCAGACAGTGAGCAGGCAACAACGTCGGCACCCTGAGCTGGCTGGCGAGCCCGGAGCCCCAGTGTCTGTGGGGCTGTGGAAGGGCTGCCAAGGGAAGGCGAGGGCCAGCAACACCTGGCAGTCCTGGCACCTTTGGTGTGGGAGCAGTCGCTGGACGTTCGCAATTTCGGAGCTGGGCTCTGGAGGTGGCGCAGACAGCGAGCAGGCAACAACGTCGGCACCCTGAGCTGGCTGGCGAGCCCGGAGCCCCAGTGTCTGTGGGGCTGTGGAAGGGCTGCCAAGGGAAGGCGAGGCCCAGCAACACCTGGCAGCCCTCGCACCTTTGGTGTGGGAGCAGTCGCTGGACGTTCGCAATTTCGGAGCTGGGCTCTGGAGGCGGCGCAGACAGCGAGCAGGCAACAACGTCGGCACCCTGAGCTGGCTGGCGAGCCCGGAGCCCCACTGTCTGTGGGGCTGTGGAAGGGCTGCCAAGGGAAGGCGAGGGCCAGCAACACCTGGCAGCCCTCGCACCTTTCGTGTGGCAGCAGTCGCTGGACGTTCGCAATTTCGGAGCTGGGCTCTGGAGGCGGCGCAGACAGCGAGCAGGCAACAACGTCGGCACCCTGAGCTGGCTGGCGAGCCCGGAGCCCCAGTGTCTGTGGGGCTGTGGAAGGGCTGCCAAGGGAAGGCGAGGGCCAGCAACACCTGGCAGCCCTCGCACATTTCGTGTGGCAGCAGTCGCTGGACGTTCGCAATTTCGGAGCTGGGCTCTGGAGGCGGCGCAGACAGCGAGCAGGCAACAACGTCGGCACCCTGAGCTGGCTGGTGAGCCCGGAGCCCCAGTGTCTGTGGGGCTGTGGAAGGGCTGCCAAGGGAAGGCGAGGGCCAGCAACACCTGGCAGCCCTCGCACCTTTGGTGTGGCAGCAGTCGCTGGACGTTCGCAATTTCGGAGCTGGGCTCTGGAGGCGGCGCAGACAGCGAGCAGGCAACAACGTCGGCACCCTGAGCTGGCTGGCGAGCCCGGAGCCCCAGTGTCTGTGGGGCTGTGGAAGGCTGCCAAGGGAAGGCGAGGGGCAGCAACACCTGGCAGCCCTCGCACCTTTCGTGTGGCAGCAGTCGCTGGACGTTCGCAATTTCGGAGCTGGGCTCTGGAGGCGGCGCAGACAGCGAGCAGGCAACAACGTCGGCACCCTGAGCTGGCTGGCGAGCCCGGAGCCCCACTGTCTGTGGGGCTGTGGAAGGGCTGCCAAGGGAAGGCGAGGGCCAGCAACACCTGGCAGCCCTCGCACCTTTGGTGTGGCAGCAGTCGCTGGACGTTCGCAATTTCGGAGCTGGGCTCTGGAGGCGGTGCAGACAGCGAGCAGGCAACAACGTCGGCACCCTGAGCTGGCTGGCGAGCCCGGAGCCCCAGTGTCTGTGGGGCTGTGGAACGGCTGCCAAGGGAAGGCGAGGCCCAGCAACACCTGGCAGCCCTCGCACCTTTGGTGTGGGAGCAGTCGCTGGACGTTCGCAATTTCGGAGCTGGGCTCTGGAGGCGGCGCAGACAGCGAGCAGGCAACAACGTCGGCACCCTGAGCTGGCTGGCGAGCCCGGAGCCCCAGTGTCTGTGGGGCTGTGGAAGGGCTGCCAAGGGAAGGCGAGGGCCAGCAACACCTGGCAGCCCTCGCACCTTTGGTGTGGGAGCAGTCGCTGGACGTTCGCAATTTCGGAGCTGGGCTCTGGAGGCGGCGCAGACAGCGAGCAGGCAACAACGTCGGCACCCTGAGCTGGCTGGCGAGCCCGGAGCCCCAGTGTCTGTGGGGCTGTGGAAGGGCTGCCAAGGGAAGGCGAGGGCCAGCAACACCTGGCAGCCCTCGCACCTTTGGTGTGGCAGCAGTCGCTGGACGTTCGCAATTTCGGAGCTGGGCTCTGGAGGCGGCGCAGACAGCGAGCAGGCAACAACGTCGGCACCCTGAGCTGGCTGGCGAGCCCGGAGCCCCAGTGTCTGTGGGGCTGTGGAAGGGCTGCCAAGGGAAGGCGAGGGCCAGCAACACCTGGCAGCCCTCGCACATTTCGTGTGGCAGCAGTCGCTGGACGTTCGCAATTTCGGAGCTGGGCTCTGGAGGCGGCGCAGACAGCGAGCAGGCAACAACGTCGGCACCCTGAGCTGGCTGGCGAGCCTGGAGCCCCAGTGTCTGTGGGGCTGTGGAAGGGCTGCCAAGGGAAGGCGAGGGCCAGCAACACCTGGCAGCCCTCGCACCTTTGGTGTGGCAGCAGTCGCTGGACGTTCGCAATTTCGGAGCTGGGCTCTGGAGGCGGCGCAGACAGCGAGCAGGCAACAACGTCGGCACCCTGAGCTGGCTGGTGAGCCCGGAGCCCCAGTGTCTGTGGGGCTGTGGAAGGGCTGCCAAGGGAAGGCGAGGGCCAGCAACACCTGGCAGCCCTCGCACCTTTGGTGTGGCAGCAGTCGCTGGACGTTCGCAATTTCGGAGCTGGGCTCTGGAGGCGGCGCAGACAAGGCAACAACGTTGGCACCCTGAGCTGGCTGGCGAGCCCGGAGCCCCAGTGTCTGTGGGGCTGTGGAAGGGCTGCCAAGGGAAGGCGAGGGGCAGCAACACCTGGCAGCCCTCGCACCTTTCGTGTGGCAGCAGTCGCTGGACGTTCGCAATTTCGGAGCTGGGCTCTGGAGGCGGCGCAGACAGCGAGCAGGCAACAACGTCGGCACCCTGAGCTGGCTGGCGAGCCCGGAGCCCCAGTGTCTGTGGGGCTGTGGAAGGGCTGCCAAGGGAAGGCGAGGGCCAGCAACACCTGGCAGCCCTCGCACCTTTCGTGTGGCAGCAGTCGCTGGACGTTCGCAATTTCGGGAGCTGGGCTCTGGAGGCGGCGCAGACAGCGAGCAGGCAACAACGTCGGCACCCTGAGCTGGCTGGCGAGCCCGGAGCCCCAGTGTCTGTGGGGCTGTGGAAGGGCTGCCAAGGGGAAGGCGAGGGGCCAGCAACACCTGGCAGCCCTCGCACATTTCGTGTGGCAGCAGTCGCTGGACATTCGCAATTTCGGAGCTGGGCTCTGGAGGCGGCGCAGACAGCGAGCAGGCAACAACGTCGGCACCCTGAGCTGGCTGGCGAGCCCGGAGCCCCAGTGTCTGTGGGGCTGTGGAAGGGCTGCCAAGGGAAGGCAAGGGCCAGCAACACCTGGCAGCCCTCGCACCTTTGGTGTGGCAGCAGTCGCTGGACGTTCGCAATTTCGGAGCTGGGCTCTGGAGGCGGCGCAGACAGCGAGCAGGCAACAACGTCGGCACCCTGAGCTGGCTGGCGAGCCCGGAGCCCCAGTGTCTGTGGGGCTGTGGAAGGGCTGCAAGGGAAGGCGAGGCCCAGCAACACCTGGCAGCCCTCTCACATTTCGTGTGGCAGCAGTCGCTGGACGTTCGCAATTTTGGAGCTGGGCTCTGGAGGCGGCGCAGACAGCGAGCAGGCAACAACGTCGGCACCCTGAGCTGGCTGGCGAGCCCGGAGCCCCAGTGTCTGTGGGGCTGTGGAAGGGCTGCCAAGGGAAGGCGAGGGCCAGCAACACCTGGCAGCCCTCGCACCTTTGGTGTGGCAGCAGTCGCTGGACGTTCGCAATTTCGGAGCTGGGCTCTGGAGGCGGCGCAGACAGCGAGCAGGCAACAACGTCGGCACCCTGAGCTGGCTGGCGAGCCCGGAGCCCCAGTGTCTGTGGGGCTGTGGAAGGGCTGCCAAGGGAAGGCGAGGGCCAGCAACACCTGGCAGCCCTCGCACCTTTGGTGTGGGAGCAGTCGCTGGACGTTCGCAATTTCGGAGCTGGGCTCTGGAGGCGGCGCAGACAGCGAGCAGGCAACAACGTCGGCACCCTGAGCTGGCTGGCGAGCCCGGAGCCCCAGTGTCTGTGGGGCTGTGGAAGGGCTGCCAAGGGAAGGCGAGGGCCAGCAACACCTGGCAGCCCTCGCACATTTCGTGTGGCAGCAGTCGCTGGACGTTCGCAATTTCGGAGCTGGGCTCTGGAGGCGGCGCAGACAGCGAGCAGGCAACAACGTCGGCACCCTGAGCTGGCTGGCGAGCCCGGAGCCCCAGTGTCTGTGGAGCTGTGGAAGGGCTGCCAAGGGAAGGTGAGGGCCAGCAACACCTGGCAGCCCTCGCACCTTTGGTGTGGCAGCAGTCGCTGGACGTTCGCAATTTCGGAGCTGGGCTCTGGAGGCGGCGCAGACAGCGAGCAGGCAACAACGTCGGCACCCTGAGCTGGCTGGCGAGCCCGAAGCCCCAGTGTCTGTGGGGCTGTGGAAGGGCTGCCAAGGGAAGGCAAGGGCCAGCAACACCTGGCAGCCCTCGCACCTTTGGTGTGGCAGCAGTCGCTGGACGTTCGCAATTTCGGAGCTGGGCTCTGGAGGCGGCGCAGACAGCGAGCAGGCAACAACGTCGGCACCCTGAGCTGGCTGGCGAGCCCGGAGCCCCAGTGTCTGTGGGGCTGTGGAAGGGCTGCCAAGGGAAGGCGAGGGCCAGCAACACCTGGCAGCCCTCGCACCTTTGGTGTGGCAGCAGTCGCTGGACGTTCGCAATTTCGGAGCTGGGCTCTGGAGGCGGCGCAGACAGCGAGCAGGCAACAACGTCGGCACCCTGAGCTGGCTGGCGAGCCCGGAGCCCCAGTGTCTGTGGGGCTGTGGAAGGGCTGCCAAGGGAAGGCGAGGGCCAGCAACACCTGGCAGTCCTGGCACCTTTGGTGTGGGAGCAGTCGCTGGACGTTCGCAATTTCGGAGCTGGGCTCTGGAGGCGGCGCAGACAGCGAGCAGGCAACAACGTCGGCACCCTGAGCTGGCTGGCGAGCCCGGAGCCCCAGTGTCTGTGGGGCTGTGGAAGGGCTGCCAAGGGAAGGCGAGGGCCAGCAACACCTGGCAGCCCTCGCACCTTTGGTGTGGCAGCAGTCGCTGGACGTTCGCAATTTCGGAGCTGGGCTCTGGAGGCGGCGCAGACAGCGAGCAGGCAACAACGTCGGCACCCTGAGCTGGCTGGCGAGCCCGGAGCCCCAGTGTCTGTGGGGCTGTGGAAGGGCTGCCAAGGGAAGGCGAGGGCCAGCAACACCTGGCAGCCCTCGCACCTTTGGTGTGGCAGCAGTCGCTGGACATTCGCAATTTCGGAGCTGGGCTCTGGAGGCGGCGCAGACAGCGAGCAGGCAACAACGTCGGCACCCTGAGCTGGCTGGCGAGCCCGGAGCCCCAGTGTCTGTGGGGCTGTGGAACGGCTGCCAAGGGAAGGCGAGGCCCAGCAACACCTGGCAGCCCTCGCACCTTTCGTGTGGCAGCAGTCGCTGGACGTTCGCAATTTCGGAGCTGGGCTCTGGAGGCGGCGACAGACAGTGAGCAGGCAACAACGTCGGCACCCTGAGCTGGCTGGCGAGCCCGGAGCCCCAGTGTCTGTGGGGCTGTGGAAGGGCTGCCAAGGGAAGGCGAGGGCCAGCAACACCTGGCAGTCCCTGGCGCACCTTTGGTGTGGGAGCAGTCGCTGGACGTTTGCAATTTCGGAGCTGGGCTCTGGAGGTGGCGCAGACAGCGAGCAGGCAACAACGTCGGCACCCTGAGCTGGCTGGCGAGCCCGGAGCCCCAGTGTCTGTGGGGCTGTGGAAGGGCTGCCAAGGGAAGGCGAGGGCCAGCAACACCTGGCAGCCCTCGCACCTTTGGTGTGGCAGCAGTCGCTGGACGTTCGCAATTTCGGAGCTGGGCTCTGGAGGCGGCGCAGACAGCGAGCAGGCAACAACGTCGGCACCCTGAGCTGGCTGGCGAGCCCGGAGCCCCAGTGTCTGTGGGGCTGTGGAAGGGCTGCCAAGGGAAGGCGAGGGCCAGCAACACCTGGCAGTCCTGGCACCTTTGGTGTGGGAGCAGTCGCTGGACGTTCGCAATTTCGGAGCTGGGCTCTGGAGGCGGCGCAGACAGCGAGCAGGCAACAACGTCGGCACCCTGAGCTGGCTGGCGAGCCCGAAGCCCCAGTGTCTGTGGGGCTGTGGAAGGGCTGCCAAGGGAAGGCGAGGGCCAGCAACACCTGGCAGCCCTCGCACCTTTGGTGTGGCAGCAGTCGCTGGACGTTCGCAATTTCGGAGCTGGGCTCTGGAGGCGGCGCAGACAGCGAGCAGGCAACAACGTCGGCACCCTGAGCTGGCTGGCGAGCCCGGAGCCCCAGTGTCTGTGGGGCTGTGGAAGGGCTGCCAAGGGAAGGCGAGGGCCAGCAACACCTGGCAGCCCTCGCACCTTTGGTGTGGCAGCAGTCGCTGGACATTCGCAATTTCGGAGCTGGGCTCTGGAGGTGGCGCAGACAGCGAGCAGGCAACAACGTCGGCACCCTGAGCTGGCTGGCGAGCCCGGAGCCCCAGTGTCTGTGGGGCTGTGGAACGGCTGCCAAGGGAAGGCGAGGCCCAGCAACACCTGGCAGCCCTCGCACCTTTCGTGTGGCAGCAGTCGCTGGACGTTCGCAATTTCGGAGCTGGGCTCTGGAGGTGGCGCAGACAGTGAGCAGGCAACAACGTCGGCACCCTGAGCTGGCTGGCGAGCCCGGAGCCCCAGTGTCTGTGGGGCTGTGGAAGGGCTGCCAAGGGAAGGCGAGGGCCAGCAACACCTGGCAGTCCTGGCACCTTTGGTGTGGGAGCAGTCGCTGGACGTTCGCAATTTCGGAGCTGGGCTCTGGAGGTGGCGCAGACAGCGAGCAGGCAACAACGTCGGCACCCTGAGCTGGCTGGCGAGCCCGGAGCCCCAGTGTCTGTGGGGCTGTGGAAGGGCTGCCAAGGGAAGGCGAGGCCCAGCAACACCTGGCAGCCCTCGCACCTTTGGTGTGGGAGCAGTCGCTGGACGTTCGCAATTTCGGAGCTGGGCTCTGGAGGCGGCGCAGACAGCGAGCAGGCAACAACGTCGGCACCCTGAGCTGGCTGGCGAGCCCGGAGCCCCACTGTCTGTGGGGCTGTGGAAGGGCTGCCAAGGGAAGGCGAGGGCCAGCAACACCTGGCAGCCCTCGCACCTTTCGTGTGGCAGCAGTCGCTGGACGTTCGCAATTTCGGAGCTGGGCTCTGGAGGCGGCGCAGACAGCGAGCAGGCAACAACGTCGGCACCCTGAGCTGGCTGGCGAGCCCGGAGCCCCAGTGTCTGTGGGGCTGTGGAAGGGCTGCCAAGGGAAGGCGAGGGCCAGCAACACCTGGCAGCCCTCGCACATTTCGTGTGGCAGCAGTCGCTGGACGTTCGCAATTTCGGAGCTGGGCTCTGGAGGCGGCGCAGACAGCGAGCAGGCAACAACGTCGGCACCCTGAGCTGGCTGGTGAGCCCGGAGCCCCAGTGTCTGTGGGGCTGTGGAAGGGCTGCCAAGGGAAGGCGAGGGCCAGCAACACCTGGCAGCCCTCGCACCTTTGGTGTGGCAGCAGTCGCTGGACGTTCGCAATTTCGGAGCTGGGCTCTGGAGGCGGCGCAGACAGCGAGCAGGCAACAACGTCGGCACCCTGAGCTGGCTGGCGAGCCCGGAGCCCCAGTGTCTGTGGGGCTGTGGAAGGGCTGCCAAGGGAAGGCGAGGGGCAGCAACACCTGGCAGCCCTCGCACCTTTCGTGTGGCAGCAGTCGCTGGACGTTCGCAATTTCGGAGCTGGGCTCTGGAGGCGGCGCAGACAGCGAGCAGGCAACAACGTCGGCACCCTGAGCTGGCTGGCGAGCCCGGAGCCCCACTGTCTGTGGGGCTGTGGAAGGGCTGCCAAGGGAAGGCGAGGGCCAGCAACACCTGGCAGCCCTCGCACCTTTGGTGTGGCAGCAGTCGCTGGACGTTCGCAATTTCGGAGCTGGGCTCTGGAGGCGGTGCAGACAGCGAGCAGGCAACAACGTCGGCACCCTGAGCTGGCTGGCGAGCCCGGAGCCCCAGTGTCTGTGGGGCTGTGGAACGGCTGCCAAGGGAAGGCGAGGCCCAGCAACACCTGGCAGCCCTCGCACCTTTGGTGTGGGAGCAGTCGCTGGACGTTCGCAATTTCGGAGCTGGGCTCTGGAGGCGGCGCAGACAGCGAGCAGGCAACAACGTCGGCACCCTGAGCTGGCTGGCGAGCCCGGAGCCCCAGTGTCTGTGGGGCTGTGGAAGGGCTGCCAAGGGGAAGGCGAGGGCCAGCAACACCTGGCAGCCCTCGCACCTTTGGTGTGGGAGCAGTCGCTGGACGTTCGCAATTTCGGAGCTGGGCTCTGGAGGCGGCGCAGACAGCGAGCAGGCAACAACGTCGGCACCCTGAGCTGGCTGGCGAGCCCGGAGCCCCAGTGTCTGTGGGGCTGTGGAAGGGCTGCCAAGGGAAGGCGAGGGCCAGCAACACCTGGCAGCCCTCGCACCTTTGGTGTGGCAGCAGTCGCTGGACGTTCGCAATTTCGGAGCTGGGCTCTGGAGGCGGCGCAGACAGCGAGCAGGCAACAACGTCGGCACCCTGAGCTGGCTGGCGAGCCCGGAGCCCCAGTGTCTGTGGGGCTGTGGAAGGGCTGCCAAGGGAAGGCGAGGGCCAGCAACACCTGGCAGCCCTCGCACATTTCGTGTGGCAGCAGTCGCTGGACGTTCGCAATTTCGGAGCTGGGCTCTGGAGGCGGCGCAGACAGCGAGCAGGCAACAACGTCGGCACCCTGAGCTGGCTGGCGAGCCTGGAGCCCCAGTGTCTGTGGGGCTGTGGAAGGGCTGCCAAGGGAAGGCGAGGGCCAGCAACACCTGGCAGCCCTCGCACCTTTGGTGTGGCAGCAGTCGCTGGACGTTCGCAATTTCGGAGCTGGGCTCTGGAGGCGGCGCAGACAGCGAGCAGGCAACAACGTCGGCACCCTGAGCTGGCTGGTGAGCCCGGAGCCCCAGTGTCTGTGGGGCTGTGGAAGGGCTGCCAAGGGAAGGCGAGGGCCAGCAACACCTGGCAGCCCTCGCACCTTTGGTGTGGCAGCAGTCGCTGGACGTTCGCAATTTCGGAGCTGGGCTCTGGAGGCGGCGCAGACAGCGAGCAGGCAACAACGTTGGCACCCTGAGCTGGCTGGCGAGCCCGGAGCCCCAGTGTCTGTGGGGCTGTGGAAGGGCTGCCAAGGGAAGGGCGAGGGCCAGCAACACCTGGCAGCCCTCGCACCTTTCGTGTGGCAGCAGTCGCTGGACGTCGCAATTTCGGAGCTGGGCTCTGGAGGCGGCGCAGACAGCGAGCCAGGCAACAACGTCGGCACCCTGAGGCTGGCTGGCGAGCCCGGAGCCCCAGTGTCTGTGGGGCTGTGGAAGGGCTGCCAAGGGAAGGCGAGGCCAGCAACACCTGGCAGCCCTCGCACCTTTGGTGTGGCAGCAGTCGCTGGACGTTCGCAATTTCGGAGCTGGGCTCTGGAGGCGGCGCAGACAGCGAGCAGGCAACAACGTCGGCACCCTGAGCTGGCTGGCGAGCCCGGAGCCCCAGTGTCTGTGGGGCTGTGGAAGGGCTGCCAAGGGAAGGCGAGGGCCAGCAACACCTGGCAGCCCTCGCACCTTTGGTGTGGCAGCAGTCGCTGGACGTTCGCAATTTCGGAGCTGGGCTCTGGAGGCGGCGCAGACAGCGAGCAGGCAACAACGTCGGCACCCTGAGCTGGCTGGCGAGCCCGGAGCCCCAGTGTCTGTGGGGCTGTGGAAGGGCTGCCAAGGGAAGGCGAGGGCCAGCAACACCTGGCAGTCCTGGCACCTTTGGTGTGGAGCAGTCGCTGGACGTTCGCAATTTCGGAGCTGGGCTCTGGAGGCGGCGCAGACAGCGAGCAGGCAACAACGTCGGCACCCTGAGCTGGCTGGCGAGCCCGGAGCCCCAGTGTCTGTGGGGCTGTGGAAGGGCTGCCAAGGGAAGGCGAGGGCCAGCAACACCTGGCAGCCCTCGCACCTTTGGTGTGGGAGCAGTCGCTGGACGTTCGCAATTTCGGAGCTGGGCTCTGGAGGCGGCGCAGACAGCGAGCAGGCAACAACGTCGGCACCCTGAGCTGGCTGGCGAGCCCGGAGCCCCAGTGTCTGTGGGGCTGTGGAAGGGCTGCCAAGGGAAGGCGAGGGCCAGCAACACCTGGCAGTCCTGGCACCTTTGGTGTGGGAGCAGTCGCTGGACGTTCGCAATTTCGGAGCTGGGCTCTGGAGGCGGCGCAGACAGCGAGCAGGCAACAACGTCGGCACCCTGAGCTGGCTGGCGAGCCCGGAGCCCCAGTGTCTGTGGGGCTGTGGAAGGGCTGCCAAGGGAAGGCGAGGGCCAGCAACACCTGGCAGCCCTCGCACCTTTGGTGTGGCAGCAGTCGCTGGACGTTCGCAATTTCGGAGCTGGGCTCTGGAGGCGGCGCAGACAGCGAGCAGCAACAACGTCGGCACCCTGAGCTGGCTGGCGAGGCCCGGAGCCCCAGTGTCTGTGGGGCTGTGGAAGGGCTGCCAAGGGAAGGCGAGGGCCAGCAACACCTGGCAGCCCTCGCACCTTTGGTGTGGCAGCAGTCGCTGGACGTTCGCAATTTCGGAGCTGGGCTCTGGAGGCGGCGCAGGACAGCGAGCAGGCAACAACGTCGGCACCCTGAGCTGGCTGGCGAGCCCGGAGCCCCAGTGTCTGTGGGGCTGTGGAAGGGCTGCCAAGGGAAGGCGAGGGCCAGCAACACCTGGCAGCCCTCGCACCTTTCGTGTGGCAGCAGTCGCTGGACGTTCGCAATTTCGGAGCTGGGCTCTGGAGGCGGCGCAGACAGCGAGCGGCAACAACGTCGGCACCCTGAGCTGGCTGGCGAGCCCGGAGCCCCAGTGTCTGTGGGGCTGTGGAAGGGCTGCCAAGGGAAGGCGAGGGCCAGCAACACCTGGCAGCCCTCGCACCTTTCGTGTGGCAGCAGTCGCTGGACGTTCGCAATTTCGGAGCTGGGCTCTGGAGGCGGCGCAGACAGCGAGCAGGCAACAACGTCGGCACCCTGAGCTGGCTGGCGAGCCCGGAGCCCCAGTATTAGTGGGGCTGTGGAAGGGCTGCCAAGGGAAGGCGAGGGCCAGCAACACCTGGCAGCCCTCGCACCTTTGGTGTGGCAGCAGTCGCTGGACGTTCGCAATTTTGGAGCTGGGCTCTGGAGGCGGCGCAGACAGCGAGCAGGCAACAACGTCGGCACCCTGAGCTGGCTGGCGAGCCCGGAGCCCCAGTGTCTGTGGGGCTGTGGAAGGGCTGCCAAGGGAAGGCGAGGGCCAGCAACACCTGGCAGCCCTCGCACCTTTGGTGTGGCAGCAGTCGCTGGACGTTCGCAATTTCGGAGCTGGGCTCTGGAGGCGGCGCAGACAGCGAGCAGGCAAGAACGTCGGCACCCTGAGCTGGCTGGCGAGCCCGGAGCCCCACTGTCTGTGGGGCTGTGGAAGGGCTGCCAAGGGAAGGCGAGGCCCAGCAACACCTGGCAGCCCTCGCACCTTTCGTGTGGCAGCAGTCGCTGGACGTTCGCAATTTCGGAGCTGGGCTCTGGAGGCGGCGCAGACAGCGAGCAGGCAACAACGTCGGCACCCTGAGCTGGCTGGCGAGCCCGGAGCCCCAGTGTCTGTGGGGCTGTGGAAGGGCTGCCAAGGGAAGGCGAGGGCCAGCAACACCTGGCAGTCCTGGCACCTTTGGTGTGGGAGCAGTCGCTGGACGTTCGCAATTTCGGAGCTGGGCTCTGGAGGCGGCGCAGACAGCGAGCAGGCAACAACGTCGGCACCCTGAGCTGGCTGGCGAGCCCGGAGCCCCACTGTCTGTGGGGCTGTGGAAGGGCTGCCAAGGGAAGGCGAGGGCCAGCAACACCTGGCAGTCCTGGCACCTTTGGTGTGGCAGCAGTCGCTGGACGTTCGCAATTTCGGAGCTGGGCTCTGGAGGCGGCGCAGACAGCGAGCAGGCAACAACGTCGGCACCCTGAGCTGGCTGGCGAGCCCGGAGCCCCAGTGTCTGTGGGGCTGTGGAAGGGCTGCCAAGGGAAGGCGAGGGCCAGCAACACCTGGCAGCCCTCGCACCTTTCGTGTGGCAGCAGTCGCTGGACGTTCGCAATTTCGGAGCTGGGCTCTGGAGGCGGCGCAGACAGCGAGCAGGCAACAACGTCGGCACCCTGAGCTGGCTGGCGAGCCCGGAGCCCCAGTGTCTGTGGGGCTGTGGAAGGGCTGCCAAGGGAAGGCGAGGGCCAGCAACACCTGGCAGTCCTGGCACCTTTGGTGTGGGAGCAGTCGCTGGACGTTCGCAATTTCGGAGCTGGGCTCTGGAGGTGGCGCAGACAGCGAGCAGGCAACAACGTCGGCACCCTGAGCTGGCTGGCGAGCCCGGAGCCCCAGTGTCTGTGGGGCTGTGGAAGGGCTGCCAAGGGAAGGCGAGGCCCAGCAACACCTGGCAGCCCTCGCACCTTTGGTGTGGGAGCAGTCGCTGGACGTTCGCAATTTCGGAGCTGGGCTCTGGAGGCGGCGCAGACAGCGAGCAGGCAACAACGTCGGCACCCTGAGCTGGCTGGCGAGCCCGGAGCCCCACTGTCTGTGGGGCTGTGGAAGGGCTGCCAAGGGAAGGCGAGGGCCAGCAACACCTGGCAGCCCTCGCACCTTTCGTGTGGCAGCAGTCGCTGGACGTTCGCAATTTCGGAGCTGGGCTCTGGAGGTGGCGCAGACAGTGAGCAGGCAACAACGTCGGCACCCTGAGCTGGCTGGCGAGCCCGGAGCCCCAGTGTCTGTGGGGCTGTGGAAGGGCTGCCAAGGGAAGGCGAGGGCCAGCAACACCTGGCAGTCCTGGCACCTTTGGTGTGGGAGCAGTCGCTGGACGTTCGCAATTTCGGAGCTGGGCTCTGGAGGTGGCGCAGACAGCGAGCAGGCAACAACGTCGGCACCCTGAGCTGGCTGGCGAGCCCGGAGCCCCAGTGTCTGTGGGGCTGTGGAAGGGCTGCCAAGGGAAGGCGAGGCCCAGCAACACCTGGCAGCCCTCGCACCTTTGGTGTGGGAGCAGTCGCTGGACGTTCGCAATTTCGGAGCTGGGCTCTGGAGGCGGCGCAGACAGCGAGCAGGCAACAACGTCGGCACCCTGAGCTGGCTGGCGAGCCCGGAGCCCCACTGTCTGTGGGGCTGTGGAAGGGCTGCCAAGGGAAGGCGAGGGCCAGCAACACCTGGCAGCCCTCGCACCTTTCGTGTGGCAGCAGTCGCTGGACGTTCGCAATTTCGGAGCTGGGCTCTGGAGGCGGCGCAGACAGCGAGCAGGCAACAACGTCGGCACCCTGAGCTGGCTGGCGAGCCCGGAGCCCCAGTGTCTGTGGGGCTGTGGAAGGGCTGCCAAGGGAAGGCGAGGGCCAGCAACACCTGGCAGCCCTCGCACATTTCGTGTGGCAGCAGTCGCTGGACGTTCGCAATTTCGGAGCTGGGCTCTGGAGGCGGCGCAGACAGCGAGCAGGCAACAACGTCGGCACCCTGAGCTGGCTGGTGAGCCCGGAGCCCCAGTGTCTGTGGGGCTGTGGAAGGGCTGCCAAGGGAAGGCGAGGGCCAGCAACACCTGGCAGCCCTCGCACCTTTGGTGTGGCAGCAGTCGCTGGACGTTCGCAATTTCGGAGCTGGGCTCTGGAGGCGGCGCAGACAGCGAGCAGGCAACAACGTCGGCACCCTGAGCTGGCTGGCGAGCCCGGAGCCCCAGTGTCTGTGGGGCTGTGGAAGGGCTGCCAAGGGAAGGCGAGGGGCAGCAACACCTGGCAGCCCTCGCACCTTTCGTGTGGCAGCAGTCGCTGGACGTTCGCAATTTCGGAGCTGGGCTCTGGAGGCGGCGCAGACAGCGAGCAGGCAACAACGTCGGCACCCTGAGCTGGCTGGCGAGCCCGGAGCCCCACTGTCTGTGGGGCTGTGGAAGGGCTGCCAAGGGAAGGCGAGGGCCAGCAACACCTGGCAGCCCTCGCACCTTTGGTGTGGCAGCAGTCGCTGGACGTTCGCAATTTCGGAGCTGGGCTCTGGAGGCGGTGCAGACAGCGAGCAGGCAACAACGTCGGCACCCTGAGCTGGCTGGCGAGCCCGGAGCCCCAGTGTCTGTGGGGCTGTGGAACGGCTGCCAAGGGAAGGCGAGGCCCAGCAACACCTGGCAGCCCTCGCACCTTTGGTGTGGGAGCAGTCGCTGGACGTTCGCAATTTCGGAGCTGGGCTCTGGAGGCGGCGCAGACAGCGAGCAGGCAACAACGTCGGCACCCTGAGCTGGCTGGCGAGCCCGGAGCCCCAGTGTCTGTGGGGCTGTGGAAGGGCTGCCAAGGGAAGGCGAGGGCCAGCAACACCTGGCAGCCCTCGCACCTTTGGTGTGGGAGCAGTCGCTGGACGTTCGCAATTTCGGAGCTGGGCTCTGGAGGCGGCGCAGACAGCGAGCAGGCAACAACGTCGGCACCCTGAGCTGGCTGGCGAGCCCGGAGCCCCAGTGTCTGTGGGGCTGTGGAAGGGCTGCCAAGGGAAGGCGAGGGCCAGCAACACCTGGCAGCCCTCGCACCTTTGGTGTGGCAGCAGTCGCTGGACGTTCGCAATTTCGGAGCTGGGCTCTGGAGGCGGCGCAGACAGCGAGCAGGCAACAACGTCGGCACCCTGAGCTGGCTGGCGAGCCCGGAGCCCCAGTGTCTGTGGGGCTGTGGAAGGGCTGCCAAGGGAAGGCGAGGGCCAGCAACACCTGGCAGCCCTCGCACATTTCGTGTGGCAGCAGTCGCTGGACGTTCGCAATTTCGGAGCTGGGCTCTGGAGGCGGCGCAGACAGCGAGCAGGCAACAACGTCGGCACCCTGAGCTGGCTGGCGAGCCTGGAGCCCCAGTGTCTGTGGGGCTGTGGAAGGGCTGCCAAGGGAAGGCGAGGGCCAGCAACACCTGGCAGCCCTCGCACCTTTGGTGTGGCAGCAGTCGCTGGACGTTCGCAATTTCGGAGCTGGGCTCTGGAGGCGGCGCAGACAGCGAGCAGGCAACAACGTCGGCACCCTGAGCTGGCTGGTGAGCCCGGAGCCCCAGTGTCTGTGGGGCTGTGGAAGGGCTGCCAAGGGAAGGCGAGGGCCAGCAACACCTGGCAGCCCTCGCACCTTTGGTGTGGCAGCAGTCGCTGGACGTTCGCAATTTCGGAGCTGGGCTCTGGAGGCGGCGCAGACAGCGAGCAGGCAACAACGTTGGCACCCTGAGCTGGCTGGCGAGCCCGGAGCCCCAGTGTCTGTGGGGCTGTGGAAGGGCTGCCAAGGGAAGGCGAGGGGCAGCAACACCTGGCAGCCCTCGCACCTTTCGTGTGGCAGCAGTCGCTGGACGTTCGCAATTTCGGAGCTGGGCTCTGGAGGCGGCGCAGACAGCGAGCAGGCAACAACGTCGGCACCCTGAGCTGGCTGGCGAGCCCGGAGCCCCAGTGTCTGTGGGGCTGTGGAAGGGCTGCCAAGGGAAGGCGAGGGCCAGCAACACCTGGCAGCCCTCGCACCTTTCGTGTGGCAGCAGTCGCTGGACGTTCGCAATTTCGGAGCTGGGCTCTGGAGGCGGCGCAGACAGCGAGCAGGCAACAACGTCGGCACCCTGAGCTGGCTGGCGAGCCCGGAGCCCCAGTGTCTGTGGGGCTGTGGAAGGGCTGCCAAGGGAAGGCGAGGGCCAGCAACACCTGGCAGCCCTCGCACATTTCGTGTGGCAGCAGTCGCTGGACATTCGCAATTTCGGAGCTGGGCTCTGGAGGCGGCGCAGACAGCGAGCAGGCAACAACGTCGGCACCCTGAGCTGGCTGGCGAGCCCGGAGCCCCAGTGTCTGTGGGGCTGTGGAAGGGCTGCCAAGGGAAGGCAAGGGCCAGCAACACCTGGCAGCCCTCGCACCTTTGGTGTGGCAGCAGTCGCTGGACGTTCGCAATTTCGGAGCTGGGCTCTGGAGGCGGCGCAGACAGCGAGCAGGCAACAACGTCGGCACCCTGAGCTGGCTGGCGAGCCCGGAGCCCCAGTGTCTGTGGGGCTGTGGAAGGGCTGCCAAGGGAAGGCGAGGCCCAGCAACACCTGGCAGCCCTCTCACATTTCGTGTGGCAGCAGTCGCTGGACGTTCGCAATTTTGGAGCTGGGCTCTGGAGGCGGCGCAGACAGCGAGCAGGCAACAACGTCGGCACCCTGAGCTGGCTGGCGAGCCCGGAGCCCCAGTGTCTGTGGGGCTGTGGAAGGGCTGCCAAGGGAAGGCGAGGGCCAGCAACACCTGGCAGCCCTCGCACCTTTGGTGTGGCAGCAGTCGCTGGACGTTCGCAATTTCGGAGCTGGGCTCTGGAGGCGGCGCAGACAGCGAGCAGGCAACAACGTCGGCACCCTGAGCTGGCTGGCGAGCCCGGAGCCCCAGTGTCTGTGGGGCTGTGGAAGGGCTGCCAAGGGAAGGCGAGGGCCAGCAACACCTGGCAGCCCTCGCACCTTTGGTGTGGGAGCAGTCGCTGGACGTTCGCAATTTCGGAGCTGGGCTCTGGAGGCGGCGCAGACAGCGAGCAGGCAACAACGTCGGCACCCTGAGCTGGCTGGCGAGCCCGGAGCCCCAGTGTCTGTGGGGCTGTGGAAGGGCTGCCAAGGGAAGGCGAGGGCCAGCAACACCTGGCAGCCCTCGCACATTTCGTGTGGCAGCAGTCGCTGGACGTTCGCAATTTCGGAGCTGGGCTCTGGAGGCGGCGCAGACAGCGAGCAGGCAACAACGTCGGCACCCTGAGCTGGCTGGCGAGCCCGGAGCCCCAGTGTCTGTGGAGCTGTGGAAGGGCTGCCAAGGGAAGGTGAGGGCCAGCAACACCTGGCAGCCCTCGCACCTTTGGTGTGGCAGCAGTCGCTGGACGTTCGCAATTTCGGAGCTGGGCTCTGGAGGCGGCGCAGACAGCGAGCAGGCAACAACGTCGGCACCCTGAGCTGGCTGGCGAGCCCGAAGCCCCAGTGTCTGTGGGGCTGTGGAAGGGCTGCCAAGGGAAGGCAAGGGCCAGCAACACCTGGCAGCCCTCGCACCTTTGGTGTGGCAGCAGTCGCTGGACGTTCGCAATTTCGGAGCTGGGCTCTGGAGGCGGCGCAGACAGCGAGCAGGCAACAACGTCGGCACCCTGAGCTGGCTGGCGAGCCCGGAGCCCCAGTGTCTGTGGGGCTGTGGAAGGGCTGCCAAGGGAAGGCGAGGGCCAGCAACACCTGGCAGCCCTCGCACCTTTGGTGTGGCAGCAGTCGCTGGACGTTCGCAATTTCGGAGCTGGGCTCTGGAGGCGGCGCAGACAGCGAGCAGGCAACAACGTCGGCACCCTGAGCTGGCTGGCGAGCCCGGAGCCCCACTGTCTGTGGGGCTGTGGAAGGGCTGCCAAGGGAAGGCGAGGGCCAGCAACACCTGGCAGTCCTGGCACCTTTGGTGTGGGAGCAGTCGCTGGACGTTCGCAATTTCGGAGCTGGGCTCTGGAGGCGGCGCAGACAGCGAGCAGGCAACAACGTCGGCACCCTGAGCTGGCTGGCGAGCCCGAAGCCCCAGTGTCTGTGGGGCTGTGGAAGGGCTGCCAAGGGAAGGCGAGGGCCAGCAACACCTGGCAGCCCTCGCACCTTTGGTGTGGCAGCAGTCGCTGGACGTTCGCAATTTCGGAGCTGGGCTCTGGAGGCGGCGCAGACAGCGAGCAGGCAACAACGTCGGCACCCTGAGCTGGCTGGCGAGCCCGGAGCCCCAGTGTCTGTGGGGCTGTGGAAGGGCTGCCAAGGGAAGGCGAGGGCCAGCAACACCTGGCAGCCCTCGCACCTTTGGTGTGGCAGCAGTCGCTGGACATTCGCAATTTCGGAGCTGGGCTCTGGAGGCGGCGCAGACAGCGAGCAGGCAACAACGTCGGCACCCTGAGCTGGCTGGCGAGCCCGGAGCCCCAGTGTCTGTGGGGCTGTGGAACGGCTGCCAAGGGAAGGCGAGGCCCAGCAACACCTGGCAGCCCTCGCACCTTTCGTGCGGCAGCAGTCGCTGGACGTTCGCAATTTCGGAGCTGGGCTCTGGAGGTGGCGCAGACAGTGAGCAGGCAACAACGTCGGCACCCTGAGCTGGCTGGCGAGCCCGGAGCCCCAGTGTCTGTGGGGCTGTGGAAGGGCTGCCAAGGGAAGGCGAGGGCCAGCAACACCTGGCAGTCCTGGCACCTTTGGTGTGGGAGCAGTCGCTGGACGTTTGCAATTTCGGAGCTGGGCTCTGGAGGCGGCGCAGACAGCGAGCAGGCAACAACGTCGGCACCCTGAGCTGGCTGGCGAGCCCGGAGCCCCAGTGTCTGTGGGGCTGTGGAAGGGCTGCCAAGGGAAGGCGAGGGCCAGCAACACCTGGCAGCCCTCGCACCTTTGGTGTGGCAGCAGTCGCTGGACGTTCGCAATTTCGGAGCTGGGCTCTGGAGGCGGCGCAGACAGCGAGCAGGCAACAACGTCGGCACCCTGAGCTGGCTGGCGAGCCCGGAGCCCCAGTGTCTGTGGGGCTGTGGAAGGGCTGCCAAGGGAAGGCGAGGGCCAGCAACACCTGGCAGTCCTGGCACCTTTGGTGTGGGAGCAGTCGCTGGACGTTCGCAATTTCGGAGCTGGGCTCTGGAGGCGGCGCAGACAGCGAGCAGGCAACAACGTCGGCACCCTGAGCTGGCTGGCGAGCCCGAAGCCCCAGTGTCTGTGGGGCTGTGGAAGGGCTGCCAAGGGAAGGCGAGGGCCAGCAACACCTGGCAGCCCTCGCACCTTTGGTGTGGCAGCAGTCGCTGGACGTTCGCAATTTCGGAGCTGGGCTCTGGAGGCGGCGCAGACAGCGAGCAGGCAACAACGTCGGCACCCTGAGCTGGCTGGCGAGCCCGGAGCCCCAGTGTCTGTGGGGCTGTGGAAGGGCTGCCAAGGGAAGGCGAGGGCCAGCAACACCTGGCAGCCCTCGCACCTTTGGTGTGGCAGCAGTCGCTGGACATTCGCAATTTCGGAGCTGGGCTCTGGAGGTGGCGCAGACAGCGAGCAGGCAACAACGTCGGCACCCTGAGCTGGCTGGCGAGCCCGGAGCCCCAGTGTCTGTGGGGCTGTGGAACGGCTGCCAAGGGAAGGCGAGGCCCAGCAACACCTGGCAGCCCTCGCACCTTTCGTGTGGCAGCAGTCGCTGGACGTTCGCAATTTCGGAGCTGGGCTCTGGAGGTGGCGCAGACAGTGAGCAGGCAACAACGTCGGCACCCTGAGCTGGCTGGCGAGCCCGGAGCCCCAGTGTCTGTGGGGCTGTGGAAGGGCTGCCAAGGGAAGGCGAGGGCCAGCAACACCTGGCAGTCCTGGCACCTTTGGTGTGGGAGCAGTCGCTGGACGTTCGCAATTTCGGAGCTGGGCTCTGGAGGTGGCGCAGACAGCGAGCAGGCAACAACGTCGGCACCCTGAGCTGGCTGGCGAGCCCGGAGCCCCAGTGTCTGTGGGGCTGTGGAAGGGCTGCCAAGGGAAGGCGAGGCCCAGCAACACCTGGCAGCCCTCGCACCTTTGGTGTGGGAGCAGTCGCTGGACGTTCGCAATTTCGGAGCTGGGCTCTGGAGGCGGCGCAGACAGCGAGCAGGCAACAACGTCGGCACCCTGAGCTGGCTGGCGAGCCCGGAGCCCCACTGTCTGTGGGGCTGTGGAAGGGCTGCCAAGGGAAGGCGAGGGCCAGCAACACCTGGCAGCCCTCGCACCTTTCGTGTGGCAGCAGTCGCTGGACGTTCGCAATTTCGGAGCTGGGCTCTGGAGGCGGCGCAGACAGCGAGCAGGCAACAACGTCGGCACCCTGAGCTGGCTGGCGAGCCCGGAGCCCCAGTGTCTGTGGGGCTGTGGAAGGGCTGCCAAGGGAAGGCGAGGGCCAGCAACACCTGGCAGCCCTCGCACATTTCGTGTGGCAGCAGTCGCTGGACGTTCGCAATTTCGGAGCTGGGCTCTGGAGGCGGCGCAGACAGCGAGCAGGCAACAACGTCGGCACCCTGAGCTGGCTGGTGAGCCCGGAGCCCCAGTGTCTGTGGGGCTGTGGAAGGGCTGCCAAGGGAAGGCGAGGGCCAGCAACACCTGGCAGCCCTCGCACCTTTGGTGTGGCAGCAGTCGCTGGACGTTCGCAATTTCGGAGCTGGGCTCTGGAGGCGGCGCAGACAGCGAGCAGGCAACAACGTCGGCACCCTGAGCTGGCTGGCGAGCCCGGAGCCCCAGTGTCTGTGGGGCTGTGGAAGGGCTGCCAAGGGAAGGCGAGGGGCAGCAACACCTGGCAGCCCTCGCACCTTTCGTGTGGCAGCAGTCGCTGGACGTTCGCAATTTCGGAGCTGGGCTCTGGAGGCGGCGCAGACAGCGAGCAGGCAACAACGTCGGCACCCTGAGCTGGCTGGCGAGCCCGGAGCCCCACTGTCTGTGGGGCTGTGGAAGGGCTGCCAAGGGAAGGCGAGGGCCAGCAACACCTGGCAGCCCTCGCACCTTTGGTGTGGCAGCAGTCGCTGGACGTTCGCAATTTCGGAGCTGGGCTCTGGAGGCGGTGCAGACAGCGAGCAGGCAACAACGTCGGCACCCTGAGCTGGCTGGCGAGCCCGGAGCCCCAGTGTCTGTGGGGCTGTGGAAACGGCTGCCAAGGGAAGGCGAGGCCCAGCAACACCTGGCAGCCCTCGCACCTTTGGTGTGGGAGCAGTCGCTGGACGTTCGCAATTTCTTCGAGCTGGGCTCGGGAGGCGGTTGCAGACAGCGAGCAGGCAACAACGTCGGCACCCTGGCTGGCTGGGCGATGCCGGAGCCCAGTGTCTGTGAGGCTGTGGAACGGCTGCCAAGGGAGGCGAGGCCCAGCAACACCTGGCAGCCCTCGCACCTTTGGTGTGGAGCAGTCGGGACGTCTCGCATTATTTCGGAGCTGGGCTCTGAGGCGGCGCAGACAGCGAGCAGGCAACAACGTCGGCACCCTGAGCTGGCTGGCGAGCCCGGAGCCCCAGTGTCTGTGGGGCTGTGGAAGCGGCTGCCAAGGGAAGGCGAGGCCCAGCAACACCTGGCAGCCCTCGCACCTTTGGTGTGGGAGCAGTCGCTGGACGTTCGCAATTTCGGAGCTGGGCTCTGGAGGCGGCGCAGACAGCGAGCAGGCAACAACGTCGGCACCCTGAGCTGGCTGGCGAGCCCGGAGCCCCAGTGTCTGTGGGGCTGTGGAAGGGCTGCCAAGGGAAGGCGAGGGCCAGCAACACCTGGCAGCCCTCGCACCTTTGGTGTGGCAGCAGTCGCTGGACGTTCGCAATTTCGGAGCTGGGCTCTGGAGGCGGCGCAGACAGCGAGCAGGCAACAACGTCGGCACCCTGAGCTGGCTGGCGAGCCCTGGAGCCCCAGTGTCTGTGGGGCTGTGGAAGGGCTGCCAAGGGAAGGCGAGGGCCAGCAACACCTGGCAGCCCTCGCACCTTTGGTGTGGCAGCAGTCGCTGGACGTTCGCAATTTCGGAGCTGGGCTCTGGAGGCGGCGCAGACAGCGAGCAGGCAACAACGTCGGCACCCTGAGCTGGCTGGCGAGCCCGGAGCCCCAGTGTCTGTGGGGCTGTGGAAGGGGCTGCCAAGGGAAGGCGAGGGCCAGCAACACCTGGCAGCCCTCGCACATTTGTGTGGCAGCAGTCGCTGGACGTTCGCAATTTCGGAGCTGGGCTCTGGAGGCGGCGCAGACAGCGAGCAGGCAACAACGTCGGCACCCTGAGCTGGCTGGCGAGCCTGGAGCCCCAGTGTCTGTGGGGCTGTGGAAGGGCTGCCAAGGGAAGGCGAGGGCCAGCAACACCTGGCAGCCCTCGCACCTTTGGTGTGGCAGCAGTCGCTGGACGTTCGCAATTTCGGAGCTGGGCTCTGGAGGCGGCGCAGACAGCGAGCAGGCAACAACGTCGGCACCCTGAGCTGGCTGGCGAGCCCGGAGCCCCAGTGTCTGTGGGGCTGTGGAAGGGCTGCCAAGGAAGGCGAGGGCCAGCAACACCTGGCAGCCCTCGCACCTTTGGTGTGGCAGCAGTCGCTGGACGTTCGCAATTTCGGAGCTGGGCTCTGGAGGCGGCGCAGACAGCGAGCAGGCAACAACGTCGGCACCCTGAGCTGGCTGGCGAGCCCGGAGCCCCAGTGTCTGTGGGGCTGTGGAAGGGCTGCCAAGGGAAGGCGAGGGCCAGCAACACCTGGCAGCCCTCGCACCTTTGGTGTGGCAGCAGTCGGACGTTTCGCAAATTTCGGAGCTGGGCTCTGGAGGCGGCGCAGACAGCGAGCAGGCAACAACGTCGGCACCCTGAGCTGGCTGGCGAGCCCGGAGCCCCAGTGTCTGTGGGGCTGTGGAAGGGCCTGCCAAGGGAAGGCGAGGGCCAGCAACACCTGGCAGTCCTGGCACCTTTGGTGTGGGAGCAGTCGCTGGACGTTCGCAATTTCGGAGCTGGGCTCTGGAGGCGGCGCAGACAGCGAGCAGGCAACAACGTCGGCACCCTGAGCTGGCTGGCGAGCCCGGAGCCCCAGTGTCTGTGGGGCTGTGGAAGGGGCTGCCAAGGGGAAGGCGAGGGCCAGCAACACCTGGCAGCCCTCGCACCTTTGGTGTGGGAGCAGTCGCTGGACGTTCGCAATTTCGGAGCTGGGCTCTGGAGGCGGCGCAGACAGCGAGCAGGCAACAACGTCGGCACCCTGAGCTGGCTGGCGAGCCCGGAGCCCCAGTGTCTGTGGGGCTGTGGAAGGGCTGCCAAGGGAAGGCGAGGGCCAGCAACACCTGGCAGTCCTGGCACCTTTGGTGTGGGAGCAGTCGCTGGACGTTCGCAATTTCGGAGCTGGGCTCTGGAGGCGGCGCAGACAGCGAGCAGGCAACAACGTCGGCACCCTGAGCTGGCTGGCGAGCCCGGAGCCCCAGTGTCTGTGGGGCTGTGGAAGGGCTGCCAAGGGAAGGCGAGGGCCAGCAACACCTGGCAGCCCTCGCACCTTTGGTGTGGCAGCAGTCGCTGGACGTTCGCAATTTCGGAGCTGGGCTCTGGAGGCGGCGCAGACAGCGAGCAGGCAACAACGTCGGCACCCTGAGCTGGCTGGCGAGCCCGGAGCCCCAGTGTCTGTGGGGCTGTGGAAGGGCTGCCAAGGGAAGGCGAGGGCCAGCAACACCTGGCAGCCCTCGCACCTTTGGTGTGGCAGCAGTCGCTGGACGTTCGCAATTTCGGAGCTGGGCTCTGGAGGCGGCGCAGACAGCGAGCAGGCAACAACGTCGGCACCCTGAGCTGGCTGGCGAGCCCGGAGCCCCAGTGTCTGTGGGGCTGTGGAAGGGCTGCCAAGGGAAGGCGAGGGCCAGCAACACCTGGCAGCCCTCGCACCTTTCGTGTGGCAGCAGTCGCTGGACGTTCGCAATTTCGGAGCTGGGCTCTGGAGGCGGCGCAGACAGCGAGCAGGCAACAACGTCGGCACCCTGAGCTGGCTGGCGAGCCCGGAGCCCCAGTGTCTGTGGGGCTGTGGAAGGGGCTGCCAAGGGAAGGCGAGGGCCAGCAACACCTGGCAGCCCTCGCACCTTTCGTGTGGCAGCAGTCGCTGGACGTTCGCAATTTCGGAGCTGGGCTCTGGAGGCGGCGCAGACAGCGAGCAGGCAACAACGTCGGCACCCTGAGCTGGCTGGCGAGCCCGGAGCCCCAGTATTAGTGGGGCTGTGGAAGGGCTGCCAAGGGAAGGCGAGGGCCAGCAACACCTGGCAGCCCTCGCACCTTTGGTGTGGCAGCAGTCGCTGGACGTTCGCAATTTTGGAGCTGGGCTCTGGAGGCGGCGCAGACAGCGAGCAGGCAACAACGTCGGCACCCTGAGCTGGCTGGCGAGCCCGGAGCCCCAGTGTCTGTGGGGCTGTGGAAGGGCTGCCAAGGGAAGGCGAGGGCCAGCAACACCTGGCAGCCCTCGCACCTTTGGTGTGGCAGCAGTCGCTGGACGTTCGCAATTTCGGAGCTGGGCTCTGGAGGCGGCGCAGACAGCGAGCAGGCAAGAACGTCGGCACCCTGAGCTGGCTGGCGAGCCCGGAGCCCCACTGTCTGTGGGGCTGTGGAAGGGCTGCCAAGGGAAGGCGAGGCCCAGCAACACCTGGCAGCCCCTCGCACCTTTCGTGTGGCAGCAGTCGCTGGACGTTCGCAATTTCGGAGCTGGGCTCTGGAGGCGGCGCAGACAGCGAGCAGGCAACAACGTCGGCACCCTGAGCTGGCTGGCGAGCCCGGAGCCCCAGTGTCTGTGGGGGCTGTGGAAGGGCTGCCAAGGGAAGGCGAGGGCCAGCAACACCTGGCAGTCCTGGCACCTTTGGTGTGGGAGCAGTCGCTGGACGTTCGCAATTTCGGAGCTGGGCTCTGGAGGCGGCGCAGACAGCGAGCAGGCAACAACGTCGGCACCCTGAGCTGGCTGGCGAGCCCGGAGCCCCACTGTCTGTGGGGCTGTGGAAGGGCTGCCAAGGGAAGGCGAGGGCCAGCAACACCTGGCAGTCCTGGCACCTTTGGTGTGGCAGCAGTCGCTGGACGTTCGCAATTTCGGAGCTGGGCTCTGGAGGCGGCGCAGACAGCGAGCAGGCAACAACGTCGGCACCCTGAGCTGGCTGGCGAGCCCGGAGCCCCAGTGTCTGTGGGGCTGTGGAAGGGCTGCCAAGGGAAGGCGAGGGCCAGCAACACCTGGCAGCCCTCGCACCTTTCGTGTGGCAGCAGTCGCTGGACGTTCGCAATTTCGGAGCTGGGCTCTGGAGGCGGCGCAGACAGCGAGCAGGCAACAACGTCGGCACCCTGAGCTGGGCTGGCGAGCCCGGAGCCCCCAGTGTCTGTGGGGCTGTGGAAGGGCTGCCAAGGGAAGGCGAGGGCCAGCAACACCTGGCAGTCCTGGCACCTTTGGTGTGGGAGCAGTCGCTGGACGTTCGCAATTTCGGAGCTGGGCTCTGGAGGTGGCGCAGACAGCGAGCAGGCAACAACGTCGGCACCCTGAGCTGGCTGGCGAGCCCGGAGCCCCAGTGTCTGTGGGGCTGTGGAAGGGCTGCCAAGGGAAGGCGAGGCCCAGCAACACCTGGCAGCCCTCGCACCTTTGGTGTGGGAGCAGTCGCTGGACGTTCGCAATTTCGGAGCTGGGCTCTGGAGGCGGCGCAGACAGCGAGCAGGCAACAACGTCGGCACCCTGAGCTGGCTGGCGAGCCCGGAGCCCCACTGTCTGTGGGGCTGTGGAAGGGCTGCCAAGGGAAGGCGAGGGCCAGCAACACCTGGCAGCCCTCGCACCTTTGGTGTGGCAGCAGTCGCTGGACGTTCGCAATTTCGGAGCTGGGCTCTGGAGGCGGCGCAGACAGCGAGCAGGCAACAACGTCGGCACCCTGAGCTGGCTGGCGAGCCCGGAGCCCCAGTGTCTGTGGGGCTGTGGAAGGGCTGCCAAGGGAAGGCGAGGGCCAGCAACACCTGGCAGCCCTCGCACATTTCGTGTGGCAGCAGTCGCTGGACGTTCGCAATTTCGGAGCTGGGCTCTGGAGGCGGCGCAGACAGCGAGCAGGCAACAACGTCGGCACCCTGAGCTGGCTGGTGAGCCCGGAGCCCCAGTGTCTGTGGGGCTGTGGAAGGGCTGCCAAGGGAAGGCGAGGGCCAGCAACACCTGGCAGCCCTCGCACCTTTGGTGTGGCAGCAGTCGCTGGACGTTCGCAATTTCGGAGCTGGGCTCTGGAGGCGGCGCAGACAGCGAGCAGGCAACAACGTCGGCACCCTGAGCTGGCTGGCGAGCCCGGAGCCCCAGTGTCTGTGGGGCTGTGGAAGGGCTGCCAAGGGAAGGCGAGGGGCAGCAACACCTGGCAGCCCTCGCACCTTTCGTGTGGCAGCAGTCGCTGGACGTTCGCAATTTCGGAGCTGGGCTCTGGAGGCGGCGCAGACAGCGAGCAGGCAACAACGTCGGCACCCTGAGCTGGCTGGCGAGCCCGGAGCCCCACTGTCTGTGGGGCTGTGGAAGGGCTGCCAAGGGAAGGCGAGGGCCAGCAACACCTGGCAGCCCTCGCACCTTTGGTGTGGCAGCAGTCGCTGGACGTTCGCAATTTCGGAGCTGGGCTCTGGAGGCGGTGCAGACAGCGAGCAGGCAACAACGTCGGCACCCTGAGCTGGCTGGCGAGCCCGGAGCCCCAGTGTCTGTGGGGCTGTGGAACGGCTGCCAAGGGAAGGCGAGGCCCAGCAACACCTGGCAGCCCTCGCACCTTTGGTGTGGGAGCAGTCGCTGGACGTTCGCAATTTCGGAGCTGGGCTCTGGAGGCGGCGCAGACAGCGAGCAGGCAACAACGTCGGCACCCTGAGCTGGCTGGCGAGCCCGGAGCCCCAGTGTCTGTGGGGCTGTGGAAGGGCTGCCAAGGGAAGGCGAGGGCCAGCAACACCTGGCAGCCCTCGCACCTTTGGTGTGGGAGCAGTCGCTGGACGTTCGCAATTTCGGAGCTGGGCTCTGGAGGCGGCGCAGACAGCGAGCAGGCAACAACGTCGGCACCCTGAGCTGGGCTGGCGAGCCCGGAGCCCCAGTGTCTGTGGGGCTGTGGAAGGGCTGCCAAGGGAAGGCGAGGGCCAGCAACACCTGGCAGCCCTCGCACCTTTGGTGTGGCAGCAGTCGCTGGACGTTCGCAATTTCGGAGCTGGGCTCTGGAGGCGGCGCAGACAGCGAGCAGGCAACAACGTCGGCACCCTGAGCTGGCTGGCGAGCCCGGAGCCCCAGTGTCTGTGGGGCTGTGGAAGGGCTGCCAAGGGAAGGCGAGGGCCAGCAACACCTGGCAGCCCTCGCACATTTCGTGTGGCAGCAGTCGCTGGACGTTCGCAATTTCGGAGCTGGGCTCTGGAGGCGGCGCAGACAGCGAGCAGGCAACAACGTCGGCACCCTGAGCTGGCTGGCGAGCCTGGAGCCCCAGTGTCTGTGGGGCTGTGGAAGGGCTGCCAAGGGGAAGGCGAGGGCCAGCAACACCTGGCAGCCCTCGCACCTTTGGTGTGGCAGCAGTCGCTGGACGTTCGCAATTTCGGAGCTGGGCTCTGGAGGCGGCGCAGACAGCGAGCAGGCAACAACGTCGGCACCCTGAGCTGGCTGGTGAGCCCGGAGCCCCAGTGTCTGTGGGGCTGTGGAAGGGCTGCCAAGGGAAGGCGAGGGCCAGCAACACCTGGCAGCCCTCGCACCTTTGGTGTGGCAGCAGTCGCTGGACGTTCGCAATTTCGGAGCTGGGCTCTGGAGGCGGCGCAGACAGCGAGCAGGCAACAACGTTGGCACCCTGAGCTGGCTGGCGAGCCCGGAGCCCCAGTGTCTGTGGGGCTGTGGAAGGGCTGCCAAGGGAAGGCGAGGGCCAGCAACACCTGGCAGCCCTCGCACCTTTCGTGTGGCAGCAGTCGCTGGACGTTCGCAATTTCGGAGCTGGGCTCTGGAGGCGGCGCAGACAGCGAGCAGGCAACAACGTCGGCACCCTGAGCTGGCTGGCGAGCCCGGAGCCCCAGTGTCTGTGGGGCTGTGGAAGGGCTGCCAAGGGAAGGCGAGGGCCAGCAACACCTGGCAGCCCTCGCACCTTTGGTGTGGCAGCAGTCGCTGGACGTTCGCAATTTCGGAGCTGGGCTCTGGAGGCGGCGCAGACAGCGAGCAGGCAACAACGTCGGCACCCTGAGCTGGCTGGCGAGCCCGGAGCCCCAGTGTCTGTGGGGCTGTGGAAGGGCTGCCAAGGGAAGGCGAGGGCCAGCAACACCTGGCAGCCCTCGCACCTTTGGTGTGGCAGCAGTCGCTGGACGTTCGCAATTTCGGAGCTGGGCTCTGGAGGCGGCGCAGACAGCGAGCAGGCAACAACGTCGGCACCCTGAGCTGGCTGGCGAGCCCGGAGCCCCAGTGTCTGTGGGGCTGTGGAAGGGCTGCCAAGGGAAGGCGAGGGCCAGCAACACCTGGCAGTCCTGGCACCTTTGGTGTGGGAGCAGTCGCTGGACGTTCGCAATTTCGGAGCTGGGCTCTGGAGGCGGCGCAGACAGCGAGCAGGCAACAACGTCGGCACCCTGAGCTGGGCTGGCGAGCCCGGAGCCCCAGTGTCTGTGGGGCTGTGGAAGGGCTGCCAAGGGAAGGCGAGGGCCAGCAACACCTGGCAGCCCTCGCACCTTTGGTGTGGGAGCAGTCGCTGGACGTTCGCAATTTCGGAGCTGGGCTCTGGAGGCGGCGCAGACAGCGAGCAGGCAACAACGTCGGCACCCTGAGCTGGCTGGCGAGCCCGGAGCCCCAGTGTCTGTGGGGCTGTGGAAGGGCTGCCAAGGGAAGGCGAGGGCCAGCAACACCTGGCAGTCCTGGCACCTTTGGTGTGGGAGCAGTCGCTGGACGTTCGCAATTTCGGAGCTGGGCTCTGGAGGCGGCGCAGACAGCGAGCAGGCAACAACGTCGGCACCCTGAGCTGGCTGGCGAGCCCGGAGCCCCAGTGTCTGTGGGGCTGTGGAAGGGCTGCCAAGGGAAGGCGAGGGCCAGCAACACCTGGCAGCCCTCGCACCTTTGGTGTGGCAGCAGTCGCTGGACGTTCGCAATTTCGGAGCTGGGCTCTGGAGGCGGCGCAGACAGCGAGCAGGCAACAACGTCGGCACCCTGAGCTGGCTGGCGAGCCCGGAGCCCCAGTGTCTGTGGGGCTGTGGAAGGGCTGCCAAGGGAAGGCGAGGGCCAGCAACACCTGGCAGCCCTCGCACCTTTGGTGTGGCAGCAGTCGCTGGACGTTCGCAATTTCGGAGCTGGGCTCTGGAGGCGGCGCAGACAGCGAGCAGGCAACAACGTCGGCACCCTGAGCTGGCTGGCGAGCCCGGAGCCCCAGTGTCTGTGGGGCTGTGGAAGGGCTGCCAAGGGAAGGCGAGGGCCAGCAACACCTGGCAGCCCTCGCACCTTTCGTGTGGCAGCAGTCGCTGGACGTTCGCAATTTCGGAGCTGGGCTCTGGAGGCGGCGCAGACAGCGAGCAGGCAACAACGTCGGCACCCTGAGCTGGCTGGCGAGCCCGGAGCCCCAGTGTCTGTGGGGCTGTGGAAGGGCTGCCAAGGGAAGGCGAGGGCCAGCAACACCTGGCAGCCCTCGCACCTTTCGTGTGGCAGCAGTCGCTGGACGTTCGCAATTTCGGAGCTGGGCTCTGGAGGCGGCGCAGACAGCGAGCAGGCAACAACGTCGGCACCCTGAGCTGGCTGGCGAGCCCGGAGCCCCAGTATTAGTGGGGCTGTGGAAGGGCTGCCAAGGGAAGGCGAGGGCCAGCAACACCTGGCAGCCCTCGCACCTTTGGTGTGGCAGCAGTCGCTGGACGTTCGCAATTTGGAGCTGGGCTCTGGAGGCGGCGCAGACAGCGAGCAGGCAACAACGTCGGCACCCTGAGCTGGCTGGCGAGCCCGGAGCCCCAGTGTCTGTGGGGCTGTGGAAGGGCTGCCAAGGGAAGGCGAGGGCCAGCAACACCTGGCAGCCCTCGCACCTTTGGTGTGGCAGCAGTCGCTGGACGTTCGCATTTCGGAGCTGGGCTCTGGAGGCGGCGCAGACAGCGAGCAGGCAAGAACGTCGGCACCCTGAGCTGGCTGGCGAGCCCGGAGCCCCACTGTCTGTGGGGCTGTGGAAGGGCTGCCAAGGGAAGGCGAGGCCCAGCAACACCTGGCAGCCCTCGCACCTTTCGTGTGGCAGCAGTCGCTGGACGTTCGCAATTTCGGAGCTGGGCTCTGGAGGCGGCGCAGACAGCGAGCAGGCAACAACGTCGGCACCCTGAGCTGGCTGGCGAGCCCGGAGCCCCAGTGTCTGTGGGGCTGTGGAAGGGCTGCCAAGGGAAGGCGAGGGCCAGCAACACCTGGCAGTCCTGGCACCTTTGGTGTGGGAGCAGTCGCTGGACGTTCGCAATTTCGGAGCTGGGCTCTGGAGGCGGCGCAGACAGCGAGCAGGCAACAACGTCGGCACCCTGAGCTGGCTGGCGAGCCCGGAGCCCCACTGTCTGTGGGGCTGTGGAAGGGCTGCCAAGGGAAGGCGAGGGCCAGCAACACCTGGCAGTCCTGGCACCTTTGGTGTGGCAGCAGTCGCTGGACGTTCGCAATTTCGGAGCTGGGCTCTGGAGGCGGCGCAGACAGCGAGCAGGCAACAACGTCGGCACCCTGAGCTGGCTGGCGAGCCCGGAGCCCCAGTGTCTGTGGGGCTGTGGAAGGGCTGCCAAGGGAAGGCGAGGGCCAGCAACACCTGGCAGCCCTCGCACCTTTCGTGTGGCAGCAGTCGCTGGACGTTCGCAATTTCGGAGCTGGGCTCTGGAGGCGGCGCAGACAGCGAGCAGGCAACAACGTCGGCACCCTGAGCTGGCTGGCGAGCCCGGAGCCCCAGTGTCTGTGGGGCTGTGGAAGGGCTGCCAAGGGAAGGCGAGGGCCAGCAACACCTGGCAGCCCTCGCACCTTTGGTGTGGCAGCAGTCGCTGGACGTTCGCAATTTCGGAGCTGGGCTCTGGAGGCGGCGCAGACAGCGAGCAGGCAACAACGTCGGCACCCTGAGCTGGCTGGCGAGCCCGGAGCCCCAGTGTCTGTGGGGCTGTGGAAGGGCTGCCAAGGGAAGGCGAGGGCCAGCAACACCTGGCAGTCCTGGCACCTTTGGTGTGGGAGCAGTCGCTGGACGTTCGCAATTTCGGAGCTGGGCTCTGGAGGCGGCGCAGACAGCGAGCAGGCAACAACGTCGGCACCCTGAGCTGGCTGGCGAGCCCGGAGCCCCAGTGTCTGTGGGGCTGTGGAAGGGCTGCCAAGGGAAGGCGAGGCCCAGCAACACCTGGCAGCCCTCGCACCTTTGGTGTGGGAGCAGTCGCTGGACGTTCGCAATTTCGGAGCTGGGCTCTGGAGGCGGCGCAGACAGCGAGCAGGCAACAACGTCGGCACCCTGAGCTGGCTGGCGAGCCCGGAGCCCCAGTGTCTGTGGGGCTGTGGAAGGGCTGCCAAGGGAAGGCGAGGGCCAGCAACACCTGGCAGCCCTCGCACCTTTCGTGTGGCAGCAGTCGCTGGACGTTCGCAATTTTGGAGCTGGGCTCTGGAGGCGGCGCAGACAGCGAGCAGGCAACAACGTCGGCACCCTGAGCTGGGCTGGCGAGCCCGGAGCCCCAGTGTCTGTGGGGCTGTGGAAGGGCTGCCAAGGGAAGGCGAGGGCCAGCAACACCTGGCAGCCCTCGCACCTTTGGTGTGGCAGCAGTCGCTGGACGTTCGCAATTTCGGAGCTGGGCTCTGGAGGCGGCGCAGACAGCGAGCAGGCAACAACGTCGGCACCCTGAGCTGGCTGGCGAGCCCGGAGCCCCAGTGTCTGTGGGGCTGTGGAAGGGCTGCCAAGGGAAGGCGAGGGCCAGCAACACCTGGCAGTCCTGGCACCTTTGGTGTGGGAGCAGTCGCTGGACGTTCGCAATTTCGGAGCTGGGCTCTGGAGGCGGCGCAGACAGCGAGCAGGCAACAACGTCGGCACCCTGAGCTGGCTGGCGAGCCCGGAGCCCCAGTGTCTGTGGGGCTGTGGAAGGGCTGCCAAGGGAAGGCGAGGGCCAGCAACACCTGGCAGCCCTCGCACCTTTGGTGTGGGAGCAGTCGCTGGACGTTCGCAATTTCGGAGCTGGGCTCTGGAGGCGGCGCAGACAGCGAGCAGGCAACAACGTCGGCACCCTGAGCTGGCTGGCGAGCCCGGAGCCCCAGTGTCTGTGGGGCTGTGGAAGGGCTGCCAAGGGAAGGCGAGGGCCAGCAACACCTGGCAGCCCTCGCACCTTTCGTGTGGCAGCAGTCGCTGGACGTTCGCAATTTCGGAGCTGGGCTCTGGAGGCGGCGCAGACAGCGAGCAGGCAACAACGTCGGCACCCTGAGCTGGCTGGCGAGCCCGGAGCCCCAGTGTCTGTGGGGCTGTGGAAGGGCTGCCAAGGGAAGGCGAGGGCCAGCAACACCTGGCAGCCCTCGCACCTTTTGGTGTGGCAGCAGTCGCTGGACGTTCGCAATTTCGGAGCTGGGCTCTGGAGGCGGCGCAGACAGCGAGCAGGCAACAACGTCGGCACCCTGAGCTGGCTGGCGAGCCCGGAGCCCCAGTGTCTGTGGGGCTGTGGAAGGGCTGCCAAGGGAAGGCGAGGGCCAGCAACACCTGGCAGCCCTCGCACCTTTCGTGTGGCAGCAGTCGCTGGACGTTCGCAATTTCGGAGCTGGGCTCTGGAGGCGGCGCAGACAGCGAGCAGGCAACAACGTCGGCACCCTGAGCTGGCTGGCGAGCCCGGAGCCCCAGTGTCTGTGGGGCTGTGGAAGGGCTGCCAAGGGAAGGCGAGGGCCAGCAACACCTGGCAGCCCTCGCACCTTTGGTGTGGCAGCAGTCGCTGGACGTTCGCAATTTCGGAGCTGGGCTCTGGAGGCGGCGCAGACAGCGAGCAGGCAACAACGTCGGCACCCTGAGCTGGCTGGCGAGCCCGGAGCCCCAGTGTCTGTGGGGCTGTGGAAGGGCTGCCAAGGGAAGGCGAGGGCCAGCAACACCTGGCAGCCCTCGCACATTTCGTGTGGCAGCAGTCGCTGGACGTTCGCAATTTCGGAGCTGGGCTCTGGAGGCGGCGCAGACAGCGAGCAGGCAACAACGTCGGCACCCTGAGCTGGCTGGCGAGCCCGGAGCCCCAGTGTCTGTGGGGCTGTGGAAGGGCTGCCAAGGGAAGGCGAGGGCCAGCAACACCTGGCAGCCCTCGCACCTTTGGTGTGGGAGCAGTCGCTGGACGTTCGCAATTTCGGAGCTGGGCTCTGGAGGCGGCGCAGACAGCGAGCAGGCAACAACGTCGGCACCCTGAGCTGGCTGGCGAGCCCGGAGCCCCAGTGTCTGTGGGGCTGTGGAAGGGCTGCCAAGGGAAGGCGAGGGCCAGCAACACCTGGCAGCCCTCGCACCTTTGGTGTGGCAGCAGTCGCTGGACGTTCGCAATTTCGGAGCTGGGCTCTGGAGGCGGCGCAGACAGCGAGCAGGCAACAACGTCGGCACCCTGAGCTGGCTGGCGAGCCCGGAGCCCCAGTGTCTGTGGGGCTGTGGAAGGGCTGCCAAGGGAAGGCGAGGGCCAGCAACACCTGGCAGCCCTCGCACCTTTGGTGTGGCAGCAGTCGCTGGACGTTCGCAATTTCGGAGCTGGGCTCTGGAGGCGGCGCAGACAGCGAGCAGGCAACAACGTCGGCACCCTGAGCTGGCTGGCGAGCCCGGAGCCCCAGTGTCTGTGGGGCTGTGGAAGGGCTGCCAAGGGAAGGCGAGGGCCAGCAACACCTGGCAGCCCTCGCACCTTTGGTGTGGCAGCAGTCGCTGGACGTTCGCAATTTCGGAGCTGGGCTCTGGAGGCGGCGCAGACAGCGAGCAGGCAACAACGTCGGCACCCTGAGCTGGCTGGCGAGCCCGGAGCCCCAGTGTCCTGTGGGGGCTGTGGAAGGGCTGCCAAGGGAAGGCGAGGGCCAGCAACACCTGGCAGCCCTCGCACCTTTGGTGTGGCAGCAGTCGCTGGACGTTCGCAATTTCGGAGCTGGGTTCTGGAGGCGGCGCAGACAGCGAGCAGGCAACAACGTCGGCACCCTGAGCTGGCTGGCGAGCCCGGAGCCCCAGTGTCTGTGGGGCTGTGGAAGGGGCTGCCAAGGGAAGGCGAGGGCCAGCAACACCTGGCAGCCCTCGCACCTTTGGTGTGGGAGCAGTCGCTGGACGTTCGCAATTTCGGAGCTGGGCTCTGGAGGCGGCGCAGACAGCGAGCAGGCAACAACGTCGGCACCCTGAGCTGGCTGGCGAGCCCGGAGCCCCAGTGTCTGTGGGGCTGTGGAAGGGCTGCCAAGGGAAGGCGAGGGCCAGCAACACCTGGCAGCCCTCGCACCTTTGGTGTGGCAGCAGTCGCTGGACGTTCGCAATTTCGGAGCTGGGCTCTGGAGGCGGCGCAGACAGCGAGCAGGCAACAACGTCGGCACCCTGAGCTGGCTGGCGAGCCCGGAGCCCCAGTGTCTGTGGGGCTGTGGAAGGGCTGCCAAGGGAAGGCGAGGGCCAGCAACACCTGGCAGCCCTCGCACCTTTGGTGTGGCAGCAGTCGCTGGACGTTCGCAATTTCGGAGCTGGGCTCTGGAGGCGGCGCAGACAGCGAGCAGGCAACAACGTCGGCACCCTGAGCTGGCTGGCGAGCCCGGAGCCCCAGTGTCTGTGGGGCTGTGGAAGGGCTGCCAAGGGAAGGCGAGGGCCAGCAACACCTGGCAGCCCTCGCACCTTTGGTGTGGCAGCAGTCGCTGGACGTTCGCAATTTCGGAGCTGGGCTCTGGAGGCGGCGCAGACAGCGAGCAGGCAACAACGTCGGCACCCTGAGCTGGCTGGCGAGCCCGGAGCCCCAGTGTCTGTGGGGCTGTGGAAGGGCTGCCAAGGGAAGGCGAGGGCCAGCAACACCTGGCAGCCCTCGCACCTTTGGTGTGGCAGCAGTCGCTGGACGTTCGCAATTTCGGAGCTGGGCTCTGGAGGCGGCGCAGACAGCGAGCAGGCAACAACGTCGGCACCCTGAGCTGGCTGGCGAGCCCGGAGCCCCAGTGTCTGTGGGGCTGTGGAAGGGCTGCCAAGGGAAGGCGAGGGCCAGCAACACCTGGCAGCCCTCGCACCTTTGGTGTGGCAGCAGTCGCTGGACGTTCGCAATTTCGGAGCTGGGCTCTGGAGGCGGCGCAGACAGCGAGCAGGCAACAACGTCGGCACCCTGAGCTGGCTGGCGAGCCCGGAGCCCCAGTGTCTGTGGGGCTGTGGAAGGGCTGCCAAGGGAAGGCGAGGGCCAGCAACACCTGGCAGCCCTCGCACCTTTGGTGTGGCAGCAGTCGCTGGACGTTCGCAATTTCGGAGCTGGGCTCTGGAGGCGGCGCAGACAGCGAGCAGGCAAGAACGTCGGCACCCTGAGCTGGCTGGCGAGCCCGGAGCCCCAGTGTCTGTGGGGCTGTGGAAGGGCTGCCAAGGGAAGGCGAGGGCCAGCAACACCTGGCAGCCCTCGCACCTTTGGTGTGGGAGCAGTCGCTGGACGTTCGCAATTTCGGAGCTGGGCTCTGGAGGCGGCGCAGACAGCGAGCAGGCAACAACGTCGGCACCCTGAGCTGGCTGGCGAGCCCGGAGCCCCAGTGTCTGTGGGGCTGTGGAAGGGCTGCCAAGGGAAGGCGAGGGCCAGCAACACCTGGCAGCCCTCGCACCTTTCGTGTGGCAGCAGTCGCTGGACGTTCGCAATTTTGGAGCTGGGCTCTGGAGGCGGCGCAGACAGCGAGCAGGCAACAACGTCGGCACCCTGAGCTGGCTGGCGAGCCCGGAGCCCCAGTGTCTGTGGGGCTGTGGAAGGGCTGCCAAGGGAAGGCGAGGGCCAGCAACACCTGGCAGCCCTCGCACCTTTGGTGTGGCAGCAGTCGCTGGACGTTCGCAATTTCGGAGCTGGGCTCTGGAGGCGGCGCAGACAGCGAGCAGGCAACAACGTCGGCACCCTGAGCTGGCTGGCGAGCCCGGAGCCCCAGTGTCTGTGGGGCTGTGGAAGGGCTGCCAAGGGAAGGCGAGGGCCAGCAACACCTGGCAGCCCTCGCACCTTTGGTGTGGCAGCAGTCGCTGGACGTTCGCAATTTCGGAGCTGGGCTCTGGAGGCGGCGCAGACAGCGAGCAGGCAACAACGTCGGCACCCTGAGCTGGCTGGCGAGCCCGGAGCCCCAGTGTCTGTGGGGCTGTGGAAGGGCTGCCAAGGGAAGGCGAGGGCCAGCAACACCTGGCAGCCCTCGCACCTTTGGTGTGGGAGCAGTCCGCTGGGACGTTCCGCAATTTCGGAGCTGGGCTCTGGAGGCGGCGCAGACAGCGAGCAGGCAACAACGTCGGCACCC
>NW_027472328.1:0-37814 GCF_965638725.1 Aptenodytes patagonicus | reverse complement strand
GACGTTGTTGCCTGCTCGCTCTCAGTGCTGCCTCCAGAGCCCAGCTCCGAAAGGGCGAACGTCCAGCGACTGCTGCCACACCAAAGGTGCCAGGACTGCCAGGTGTGGCTGGCCCTCGCCTTGCCTTGGCAGCCCTTCCACAGCCCCACAGACAGTGGGGCTCCGGGCTCGCCAGCCAGCTCAGGGTGCCGACGTTGTTGCCTGCTCGCTCTCAGAGCTGCCTCCAGAGCCCAGCTCCGAAAGGGCGAACGTCCAGCGACTGCTCCCACACCAAAGGTGCCAGGACTGCCAGGTGTGGCTGGCCCTCACCTTCCCTTGGCAGCCCTTCCACAGCCCCACAGACAGTGGGGCTCCGGGCTCGCCAGCCAGCTCAGGGTGCCGACGTTGTTGCCTGCTCGCTCTCAGAGCTGCCTCCAGAGCCCAGCTCCGAAAGGGCGAACGTCCAGCGACTGCTCCCACACCAAAGGTGCCAGGACTGCCAGGTGTGGCTGGCCCTCGCCTTGCCTTGGCAGCCCTTCCACAGCCCCACAGACAGTGGGGCTCCGGGCTCGCCAGCCAGCTCAGGGTGCTGACGTTGTTGCCTGCTCGCTCTCAGTGCTGCCTCCAGAGCCCAGCTCCGAAAGGGCGAACGTCCAGCGACTGCTCCCACACCAAAGGTGCCAGGACTGCCAGGTGTGGCTGGCCCTCGCCTTCCCTTGGCAGCCCTTCCACAGCCCCACAGACAGTGGGGCTCCGGGCTCGCCAGCCAGCTCAGGGTGCCGACGTTGTTGCCTGCTCGCTCTCAGTGCTGCCTCCAGAGCCCAGCTCCGAAAGGGCGAACGTCCAGCGACTGCTGCCACACCAAAGGTGCCAGGACTGCCAGGTGTGGCTGGCCCTCGCCTTGCCTTGGCAGCCCTTCCACAGCCCCACAGACAGTGGGGCTCCGGGCTCGCCAGCCAGCTCAGGGTGCCGACGTTGTTGCCTGCTCGCTCTCAGAGCTGCCTCCAGAGCCCAGCTCCGAAAGGGCGAACGTCCAGCGACTGCTCCCACACCAAAGGTGCCAGGACTGCCAGGTGTGGCTGGCCCTCACCTTCCCTTGGCAGCCCTTCCACAGCCCCACAGACAGTGGGGCTCCGGGCTCGCCAGCCAGCTCAGGGTGCCGACGTTGTTGCCTGCTCGCTCTCAGTGCTGCCTCCAGAGCCCAGCTCCGAAAGGGCGAACGTCCAGCGACTGCTCCCACACCAAAGGTGCCAGGACTGCCAGGTGTGGCTGGCCCTCGCCTTGCCTTGGCAGCCCTTCCACAGCCCCACAGACAGTGGGGCTCCGGGCTCGCCAGCCAGCTCAGGGTGCCGACGTTGTTGCCTGCTCGCTCTCAGTGCTGCCTCCAGAGCCCAGCTCCGAAAGGGCGAACGTCCAGCGACTGCTCCCACACCAAAGGTGCCAGGACTGCCAGGTGTGGCTGGCCCTCGCCTTCCCTTGGCAGCCCTTCCACAGCCCCACAGACAGTGGGGCTCCGGGCTCGCCAGCCAGCTCAGGGTGCCGACGTTGTTGCCTGCTCTCTCTCAGTGCTGCCTCCAGAGCCCAGCTCCGAAAGGGCGAACGTCCAGCGACTGCTCCCACACCAAAGGTGCCAGGACTGCCAGGTGTGGCTGGCCCTCGCCTTCCCTTGGCAGCCCTTCCACAGCCCCACAGACAGTGGGGCTCCGGGCTCGCCAGCCAGCTCAGGGTGCCGACGTTGTTGCCTGCTCGCTCTCAGTGCTGCCTCCAGAGCCCAGCTCCGAAAGGGCGAACGTCCAGCGACTGCTCCCACACCAAAGGTGCCAGGACTGCCAGGTGTGGCTGGCCCTCGCCTTGCCTTGGCAGCCCTTCCACAGCCCCACAGACAGTGGGGCTCCGGGCTCGCCAGCCAGCTCAGGGTGCCGACGTTGTTGCCTGCTCGCTCTCAGTGCTGCCTCCAGAGCCCAGCTCCGAAAGGGCGAACGTCAGCGACTGCTCCCACACCAAAGGGGCCAGGACTGCCAGGTGTGGCTGGCCCTCGCCTTGCCTTGGCAGCCCTTCCACAGCCCCACAGACAGTGGGGCTCCGGGCTCGCCAGCCAGCTCAGGGTGCCGACGTTGTTGCCTGCTCGCTCTCAGTGCTGCCTCCAGAGCCCAGCTCCGAAAGGGCGAACGTCCAGCGACTGCTCCCACACCAAAGGTGCCAGGACTGCCAGGTGTGGCTGGCCCTCGCCTTGCCTTGGCAGCCCTTCCACAGCCCCACAGACAGTGGGGCTCCGGGCTCGCCAGCCAGCTCAGGGTGCCGACGTTGTTGCCTGCTCGCTCTCAGTGCTGCCTCCAGAGCCCAGCTCCGAAAGGGCGAACGTCCAGTGACTGCTCCCACACCAAAGGTGCCAGGACTGCCAGGTGTGGCTGGCCCTCGCCTTGCCTTGGCAGCCCTTCCACAGCCCCACAGACAGTGGGGCTCCGGGCTCGCCAGCCAGCTCAGGGTGCCGACGTTGTTGCCTGCTCGCTCTCAGTGCTGCCTCCAGAGCCCAGCTCCGAAAGGGCGAACGTCCAGCGACTGCTCCCACACCAAAGGTGCCAGGACTGCCAGGTGTGGCTGGCCCTCGCCTTCCCTTGGCAGCCCTTCCACAGCCCCACAGACAGTGGGGCTCCGGGCTCGCCAGCCAGCTCAGGGTGCCGACGTTGTTGCCTGCTCGCTCTCAGTGCTGCCTCCAGAGCCCAGCTCCGAAAGGGCGAACGTCCAGCGACTGCTCCCACACCAAAGGGGCCAGGACTGCCAGGTGTGGCTGGCCCTCGCCTTGCCTTGGCAGCCCTTCCACAGCCCCACAGACAGTGGGGCTCCGGGCTCGCCAGCCAGCTCAGGGTGCCGACGTTGTTGCCTGCTCGCTCTCAGTGCTGCCTCCAGAGCCCAGCTCCGAAAGGGCGAACGTCCAGCGACTGCTCCCACACCAAAGGTGCCAGGACTGCCAGGTGTGGCTGGCCCTCGCCTTGCCTTGGCAGCCCTTCCACAGCCCCACAGACAGTGGGGCTCCGGGCTCGCCAGCCAGCTCAGGGTGCCGACGTTGTTGCCTGCTCGCTCTCAGTGCTGCCTCCAGAGCCCAGCTCCGAAAGGGCGAACGTCCAGCGACTGCTCCCACACCAAAGGTGCCAGGACTGCCAGGTGTGGCTGGCCCTCGCCTTGCCTTGGCAGCCCTTCCACAGCCCCACAGACAGTGGGGCTCCGGGCTCGCCAGCCAGCTCAGGGTGCTGACGTTGTTGCCTGCTCGCTCTCAGTGCTGCCTCCAGAGCCCAGCTCCGAAAGGGCGAACGTCCAGCGACTGCTCCCACACCAAAGGTGCCAGGACTGCCAGGTGTGGCTGGCCCTCGCCTTGCCTTGGCAGCCCTTCCACAGCCCCACAGACAGTGGGGCTCCGGGCTCGCCAGCCAGCTCAGGGTGCCGACGTTGTTGCCTGCTCGCTCTCAGTGCTGCCTCAGAGCCCAGCTCCGAAAGGGCGAACGTCCAGCGACTGCTCCCACACCAAAGGTGCCAGGACTGCCAGGTGTGGCTGGCCCTCGCCTTGCCTTGGCAGCCCTTCCACAGCCCCACAGACAGTGGGGCTCCGGGCTCGCCAGCCAGCTCAGGGTGCCGACGTTGTTGCCTGCTCGCTCTCAGTGCTGCCTCCAGAGCCCAGCTCCGAAAGGGCGAACGTCCAGCGACTGCTCCCACACCAAAGGGGCCAGGACTGCCAGGTGTGGCTGGCCCTCGCCTTGCCTTGGCAGCCCGTCCACAGCCCCACAGACAGTGGGGCTCCGGGCTCGCCAGCCAGCTCAGGGTGCCGACGTTGTTGCCTGCTCGCTCTCAGAGCTGCCTCCAGAGCCCAGCTCCGAAAGGGCGAACGTCCAGCGACTGCTCCCACACCAAAGGTGCCAGGACTGCCAGGTGTGGCTGGCCCTCGCCTTGCCTTGGCAGCCCTTCCACAGCCCCACAGACAGTGGGGCTCCGGGCTCGCCAGCCAGCTCAGGGTGCCGACGTTGTTGCCTGCTCGCTCTCAGAGCTGCCTCCAGAGCCCAGCTCCGAAAGGGCGAACGTCCAGCGACTGCTCCCACACCAAAGGTGCCAGGACTGCCAGGTGTGGCTGGCCCTCGCCTTGCCTTGGCAGCCCTTCCACAGCCCCACAGACAGTGGGGCTCCGGGCTCGCCAGCCAGCTCAGGGTGCTGACGTTGTTGCCTGCTCGCTCTCAGTGCTGCCTCCAGAGCCAGCTCCGAAAGGGCGAACGTCCAGCGACTGCTCCCACACCAAAGGTGCCAGGACTGCCAGGTGTGGCTGGCCCTCGCCTTCCCTTGGCAGCCCTTCCACAGCCCCACAGACAGTGGGGCTCCGGGCTCGCCAGCCAGCTCAGGGTGCCGACGTTGTTGCCTGCTCGCTCTCAGTGCTGCCTCCAGAGCCCAGCTCCGAAAGGGCGAACGTCCAGCGACTGCTCCCACACCAAAGGTGCCAGGACTGCCAGGTGTGGCTGGCCCTCGCCTTGCCTTGGCAGCCCTTCCACAGCCCCACAGACAGTGGGGCTCCGGGCTCGCCAGCCAGCTCAGGGTGCCGACCTTGTTGCCTGCTCGCTCTCAGTGCCGCCTCCAGATCCCAGCTCCGAAAGGGCGAACGTCCAGCGACTGCTCCCACACCAAAGGTGCCAGGACTGCCAGGTGTGGCTGGCCCTCGCCTTCCCTTGGCAGCCCTTCCACAGCCCCACAGACAGTGGGGCTCCGGGCTCGCCCAGCCAGCTCAGGGTGCCGACGTTGTTGCCTGCTCGCTCTCAGTGCTGCCTCCAGAGCCCAGCTCCGAAAGGGCGAACGTCCAGCGACTGCTGCCACACCAAAGGTGCCAGGACTGCCAGGTGTGGCTGGCCCTCGCCTTGCCTTGGCAGCCCTTCCACAGCCCCACAGACAGTGGGGCTCCGGGCTCGCCAGCCAGCTCAGGGTGCCGACGTTGTTGCCTGCTCGCTCTCAGAGCTGCCTCCAGAGCCCAGCTCCGAAAGGGCGAACGTCCAGCGACTGCTCCCACACCAAAGGTGCCAGGACTGCCAGGTGTGGCTGGCCCTCACCTTCCCTTGGCAGCCCTTCCACAGCCCCACAGACAGTGGGGCTCCGGGCTCGCCAGCCAGCTCAGGGTGCCGACGTTGTTGCCTGCTCGCTCTCAGAGCTGCCTCCAGAGCCCAGCTCCGAAAGGGCGAACGTCCAGCGACTGCTCCCACACCAAAGGTGCCAGGACTGCCAGGTGTGGCTGGCCCTCGCCTTGCCTTGGCAGCCCTTCCACAGCCCCACAGACAGTGGGGCTCCGGGCTCGCCAGCCAGCTCAGGGTGCTGACGTTGTTGCCTGCTCGCTCTCAGTGCTGCCTCCAGAGCCCAGCTCCGAAAGGGCGAACGTCCAGCGACTGCTCCCACACCAAAGGTGCCAGGACTGCCAGGTGTGGCTGGCCCTCGCCTTCCCTTGGCAGCCCTTCCACAGCCCCACAGACAGTGGGGCTCCGGGCTCGCCAGCCAGCTCAGGGTGCCGACGTTGTTGCCTGCTCGCTCTCAGTGCTGCCTCCAGAGCCCAGCTCCGAAAGGGCGAACGTCCAGCGACTGCTGCCACACCAAAGGTGCCAGGACTGCCAGGTGTGGCTGGCCCTCGCCTTGCCTTGGCAGCCCTTCCACAGCCCCACAGACAGTGGGGCTCCGGGCTCGCCAGCCAGCTCAGGGTGCCGACGTTGTTGCCTGCTCGCTCTCAGAGCTGCCTCCAGAGCCCAGCTCCGAAAGGGCGAACGTCCAGCGACTGCTCCCACACCAAAGGTGCCAGGACTGCCAGGTGTGGCTGGCCCTCACCTTCCCTTGGCAGCCCTTCCACAGCCCCACAGACAGTGGGGCTCCGGGCTCGCCAGCCAGCTCAGGGTGCCGACGTTGTTGCCTGCTCGCTCTCAGTGCTGCCTCCAGAGCCCAGCTCCGAAAGGGCGAACGTCCAGCGACTGCTCCCACACCAAAGGTGCCAGGACTGCCAGGTGTGGCTGGCCCTCGCCTTGCCTTGGCAGCCCTTCCACAGCCCCACAGACAGTGGGGCTCCGGGCTCGCCAGCCAGCTCAGGGTGCCGACGTTGTTGCCTGCTCGCTCTCAGTGCTGCCTCCAGAGCCCAGCTCCGAAAGGGCGAACGTCCAGCGACTGCTCCCACACCAAAGGTGCCAGGACTGCCAGGTGTGGCTGGCCCTCGCCTTCCCTTGGCAGCCCTTCCACAGCCCCACAGACACTGGGGCTCCGGGCTCGCCAGCCAGCTCAGGGTGCCGACGTTGTTGCCTGCTCTCTCTCAGTGCTGCCTCCAGAGCCCAGCTCCGAAAGGGCGAACGTCCAGCGACTGCTCCCACACCAAAGGTGCCAGGACTGCCAGGTGTGGCTGGCCCTCGCCTTGCCTTGGCAGCCCTTCCACAGCCCCACAGACAGTGGGGCTCCGGGCTCGCCAGCCAGCTCAGGGTGCCGACGTTGTTGCCTGCTCGCTCTCAGTGCTGCCTCCAGAGCCCAGCTCCGAAAGGGCGAACGTCCAGCGACTGCTCCCACACCAAAGGTGCCAGGACTGCCAGGTGTGGCTGGCCCTCGCCTTGCCTTGGCAGCCCTTCCACAGCCCCACAGACAGTGGGGCTCCGGGCTCGCCAGCCAGCTCAGGGTGCCGACGTTGTTGCCTGCTCGCTCTCAGTGCTGCCTCCAGAGCCCAGCTCCGAAAGGGCGAACGTCCAGCGACTGCTCCCACACCAAAGGGGCCAGGACTGCCAGGTGTGGCTGGCCCTCGCCTTGCCTTGGCAGCCCTTCCACAGCCCCACAGACAGTGGGGCTCCGGGCTCGCCAGCCAGCTCAGGGTGCCGACGTTGTTGCCTGCTCGCTCTCAGTGCTGCCTCCAGAGCCCAGCTCCGAAACGGCGAACGTCCAGCGACTGCTCCCACACCAAAGGTGCCAGGACTGCCAGGTGTGGCTGGCCCTCGCCTTGCCTTGGCAGCCCTTCCACAGCCCCACAGACAGTGGGGCTCCGGGCTCGCCAGCCAGCTCAGGGTGCCGACGTTGTTGCCTGCTCGCTCTCAGTGCTGCCTCCAGAGCCCAGCTCCGAAAGGGCGAACGTCCAGTGACTGCTCCCACACCAAAGGTGCCAGGACTGCCAGGTGTGGCTGGCCCTCGCCTTGCCTTGGCAGCCCTTCCACAGCCCCACAGACAGTGGGGCTCCGGGCTCGCCAGCCAGCTCAGGGTGCCGACGTTGTTGCCTGCTCGCTCTCAGTGCTGCCTCCAGAGCCCAGCTCCGAAAGGGCGAACGTCCAGCGACTGCTCCCACACCAAAGGTGCCAGGACTGCCAGGTGTGGCTGGCCCTCGCCTTCCCTTGGCAGCCCTTCCACAGCCCCACAGACAGTGGGGCTCCGGGCTCGCCAGCCAGCTCAGGGTGCCGACGTTGTTGCCTGCTCGCTCTCAGTGCTGCCTCCAGAGCCCAGCTCCGAAAGGGCGAACGTCCAGCGACTGCTCCCACACCAAAGGGGCCAGGACTGCCAGGTGTGGCTGGCCCTCGCCTTGCCTTGGCAGCCCTTCCACAGCCCCACAGACAGTGGGGCTCCGGGCTCGCCAGCCAGCTCAGGGTGCCGACGTTGTTGCCTGCTCGCTCTCAGTGCTGCCTCCAGAGCCCAGCTCCGAAAGGGCGAACGTCCAGCGACTGCTCCCACACCAAAGGTGCCAGGACTGCCAGGTGTGGCTGGCCCTCGCCTTGCCTTGGCAGCCCTTCCACAGCCCCACAGACAGTGGGGCTCCGGGCTCGCCAGCCAGCTCAGGGTGCCGACGTTGTTGCCTGCTCGCTCTCAGTGCTGCCTCCAGAGCCCAGCTCCGAAAGGGCGAACGTCCAGCGACTGCTCCCACACCAAAGGTGCCAGGACTGCCAGGTGTGGCTGGCCCTCGCTTTGCCTTGGCAGCCCTTCCACAGCCCCACAGACAGTGGGGCTCCGGGCTCGCCAGCCAGCTCAGGGTGCCGACGTTGTTGCCTGCTCGCTCTCAGCGCTGCCTCCAGAGCCCAGCTCCGAAAGGGCGAACGTCCAGCGACTGCTCCCACACCAAAGGTGCCAGGACTGCCAGGTGTGGCTGGCCCTCGCCTTCCCTTGGCAGCCCGTCCACAGCCCCACAGACAGTGGGGCTCCGGGCTCGCCAGCCAGCTCAGGGTGCCGACGTTGTTGCCTGCTCGCTCTCAGTGCTGCCTCCAGAGCCCAGCTCCGAAAGGGCGAACGTCCAGCGACTGCTCCCACACCAAAGGTGCCAGGACTGCCAGGTGTGGCTGGCCCTCGCCTTGCCTTGGCAGCCCTTCCACAGCCCCACAGACACTGGGGCTCCGGGCTCGCCAGCCAGCTCAGGGTGCCGACGTTGTTGCCTGCTCGCTCTCAGTGCTGCCTCCAGAGCCCAGCTCCGAAAGGGCGAACGTCCAGCGACTGCTCCCACACCAAAGGTGCCAGGACTGCCAGGTGTGGCTGGCCCTCGCCTTCCCTTGGCAGCCCTTCCACAGCCCCACAGACAGTGGGGCTCCGGGCTCGCCAGCCAGCTCAGGGTGCCGACGTTGTTGCCTGCTCGCTCTCAGTGCTGCCTCCAGAGCCCAGCTCCGAAAGGGCGAACGTCCAGCGACTGCTCCCACACCAAAGGGGCCAGGACTGCCAGGTGTGGCTGGCCCTCGCCTTGCCTTGGCAGCCCTTCCACAGCCCCACAGACACTGGGGCTCCGGGCTCGCCAGCCAGCTCAGGGTGCCGACGTTGTTGCCTGCTCGCTCTCAGTGCTGCCTCCAGAGCCCAGCTCCGAAAGGGCGAACGTCCAGCGACTGCTCCCACACCAAAGGTGCCAGGACTGCCAGGTGTGGCTGGCCCTCGCCTTGCCTTGGCAGCCCTTCCACAGCCCCACAGACAGTGGGGCTCCGGGCTCGCCAGCCAGCTCAGGGTGCCGACGTTGTTGCCTGCTCGCTCTCAGTGCTGCCTCCAGAGCCCAGCTCCGAAAGGGCGAACGTCCAGCGACTGCTCCCACACCAAAGGTGCCAGGACTGCCAGGTGTGGCTGGCCCTCGCCTTGCCTTGGCAGCCCTTCCACAGCCCCACAGACAGTGGGGCTCCGGGCTCGCCAGCCAGCTCAGGGTGCCGACGTTGTTGCCTGCTCGCTCTCAGCGCTGCCTCCAGAGCCCAGCTCCGAAAGGGCGAACGTCCAGCGACTGCTCCCACACCAAAGGTGCCAGGACTGCCAGGTGTGGCTGGCCCTCGCCTTCCCTTGGCAGCCCGTCCACAGCCCCACAGACAGTGGGGCTCCGGGCTCGCCAGCCAGCTCAGGGTGCCGACGTTGTTGCCTGCTCGCTCTCAGTGCTGCCTCCAGAGCCAGGCTCCGAAGTGGCGAACGTCCAGCGACTGCTCCCACACCAAAGGTGCCAGGACTGCCAGGTGTGGCTGGCCCTCGCCTTGCCTTGGCAGCCCTTCCACAGCCCCACAGACAGTGGGGCTCCGGGCTCGCCAGCCAGGCTCAGGGTGCCGACGTTGTTGCCTGCTCGCTCTCAGAGCTGCCTCCAGAGCCCAGCTCCGAAAGGGCGAACGTCCAGCGACTGCTCCCACACCAAAGGTGCCAGGACTGCCAGGTGTGGCTGGCCCTCGCCTTGCCTTGGCAGCCCTTCCACAGCCCCACAGACAGTGGGGCTCCGGGCTCGCCAGCCAGCTCAGGGTGCTGACGTTGTTGCCTGCTCGCTCTCAGTGCTGCCTCCAGAGCCCAGCTCCGAAAGGGCGAACGTCCAGCGACTGCTCCCACACCAAAGGTGCCAGGACTGCCAGGTGTGGCTGGCCCTCGCCTTGCCTTGGCAGCCCTTCCACAGCCCCACAGACAGTGGGGCTCCGGGCTCGCCAGCCAGCTCAGGGTGCCGACGTTGTTGCCTGCTCGCTCTCAGTGCTGCCTCCAGAGCCCAGCTCCGAAAGGGCGAACGTCCAGCGACTGCTCCCACACCAAAGGTGCCAGGACTGCCAGGTGTGGCTGGCCCTCGCCTTCCCTTGGCAGCCCTTCCACAGCCCCACAGACACTGGGGCTCCGGGCTCGCCAGCCAGCTCAGGGTGCCGATGTTGTTGCCTGCTCGCTCTCAGAGCTGCCTCCAGAGCCCAGCTCCGAAAGGGCGAACGTCCAGTGACTGCTCCCACACCAAAGGTGCCAGGACTGCCAGGTGTGGCTGGCCCTCGCTTTGCCTTGGCAGCCCTTCCACAGCCCCACAGACAGTGGGGCTCCGGGCTCGCCAGCCAGCTCAGGGTGCCGACGTTGTTGCCTGCTCGCTCTCAGTGCTGCCTCCAGAGCCCAGCTCCGAAAGGGCGAACGTCCAGCGACTGCTCCCACACCAAAGGTGCCAGGACTGCCAGGTGTGGCTGGCCCTCGCTTTGCCTTGGCAGCCCTTCCACAGCCCCACAGACAGTGGGGCTCCGGGCTCGCCAGCCAGCTCAGGGTGCCGACGTTGTTGCCTGCTCGCTCTCAGTGCCGCCTCCAGAGCCCAGCTCCGAAAGGGCGAACGTCCAGCGACTGCTCCCACACCAAAGGTGCCAGGACTGCCAGGTGTGGCTGGCCCTCGCCTTGCCTTGGCAGCCCTTCCACAGCCCCACAGACAGTGGGGCTCCGGGCTCGCCAGCCAGCTCAGGGTGCCGACGTTGTTGCCTGCTCGCTCTCAGCGCTGCCTCCAGAGCCCAGCTCCGAAAGGGCGAACGTCCAGCGACTGCTCCCACACCAAAGGTGCCAGGACTGCCAGGTGTGGCTGGCCCTCGCCTTGCCTTGGCAGCCCTTCCACAGCCCCACAGACAGTGGGGCTCCGGGCTCGCCAGCCAGCTCAGGGTGCCGACGTTGTTGCCTGCTCGCTCTCAGTGCTGCCTCCAGAGCCCAGCTCCGAAAGGGCGAACGTCCAGCGACTGCTCCCACACCAAAGGGGCCAGGACTGCCAGGTGTGGCTGGCCCTCGCCTTGCCTTGGCAGCCCTTCCACAGCCCCACAGACAGTGGGGCTCCGGGCTCGCCAGCCAGCTCAGGGTGCCGATGTTGTTGCCTGCTCGCTCTCAGTGCTGCCTCCAGAGCCCAGCTCCGAAACGGCGAACGTCCAGCGACTGCTCCCACACCAAAGTTGCCACGACTGCCAGGTGTGGCTGGCCCTCGCCTTCCCTTGGCAGCCCTTCCACAGCCCCCACAGACAGTGGGGCTCCGGGCTCGCCAGCCAGCTCAGGGTGCCGACGTTGTTGCCTGCTCGCTCTCAGTGCTGCCTCCAGAGCCCAGCTCCGAAAGGGCGAACGTCCAGCGACTGCTCCCACACCAAAGGGGCCAGGACTGCCAGGTGTGGCTGGCCCTCGCTTTGCCTTGGCAGCCCTTCCACAGCCCCACAGACAGTGGGGCTCCGGGCTCGCCAGCCAGCTCAGGGTGCCGACGTTGTTGCCTGCTCGCTCTCAGAGCTGCCTCCAGAGCCCAGCTCCGAAAGGGCGAACGTCCAGCGACTGCTCCCACACCAAAGGTGCCAGGACTGCCAGGTGTGGCTGGCCCTCACCTTCCCTTGGCAGCCCTTCCACAGCCCCACAGACAGTGGGGCTCCGGGCTCGCCAGCCAGCTCAGGGTGCCGACGTTGTTGCCTGCTCGCTCTCAGAGCTGCCTCCAGAGCCCAGCTCCGAAAGGGCGAACGTCCAGTGACTGCTCCCACACCAAAGGTGCCAGGACTGCCAGGTGTGGCTGGCCCTCGCCTTCCCTTGGCAGCCCTTCCACAGCCCCACAGACAGTGGGGCTCCGGGCTCGCCAGCCAGCTCAGGGTGCCGACGTTGTTGCCTGCTCGCTCTCAGAGCTGCCTCCAGAGCCCAGCTCCAAAAGGGCGAACGTCCAGCGACTGCTCCCACACCAAAGGTGCCAGGACTGCCAGGTGTGGCTGGCCCTCGCCTTGCCTTGGCAGCCCTTCCACAGCCCCACAGACAGTGGGGCTCCGGGCTCGCCAGCCAGCTCAGGGTGCCGACGTTGTTTCCTGCTCGCTCTCAGTGCTGCCTCCAGAGCCCAGCTCCGAAACGGCGAACGTCCAGCGACTGCTCCCACACCAAAGGTGCCAGGACTGCCAGGTGTGGCTGGCCCTCGCCTTGCCTTGGCAGCCCTTCCACAGCCCCACAGACAGTGGGGCTCCGGGCTCGCCAGCCAGCTCAGGGTGCCGACGTTGTTGCCTGCTCGCTCTCAGTGCTGCCTCCAGAGCCCACCTCCGAAACGGCGAACGTCCAGCGACTGCTCCCACACCAAAGGTGCCAGGACTGCCAGGTGTGGCTGGCCCTCGCCTTGCCTTGGCAGCCCTTCCACAGCCCCACAGACAGTGGGGCTCCGGGCTCGCCAGCCAGCTCAGGGTGCCGACGTTGTTGCCTGCTCGCTCTCAGAGCTGCCTCCAGAGCCCAGCTCCGAAAGGGCGAACGTCCAGCGACTGCTCCCACACCAAAGGTGCCAGGACTGCCAGGTGTGGCTGGCCCTCACCTTCCCTTGGCAGCCCTTCCACAGCCCCACAGACAGTGGGGCTCCGGGCTCGCCAGCCAGCTCAGGGTGCCGACGTTGTTGCCTGCTCGCTCTCAGAGCTGCCTCCAGAGCCCAGCTCCGAAAGGGCGAACGTCCAGTGACTGCTCCCACACCAAAGGTGCCAGGACTGCCAGGTGTGGCTGGCCCTCGCCTTGCCTTGGCAGCCCTTCCACAGCCCCACAGACAGTGGGGCTCCGGGCTCGCCAGCCAGCTCAGGGTGCCGACGTTGTTGCCTGCTCGCTCTCAGAGCTGCCTCCAGAGCCCAGCTCCAAAAGGGCGAACGTCCAGCGACTGCTCCCACACCAAAGGTGCCAGGACTGCCAGGTGTGGCTGGCCTCGCCTTGCCTTGGCAGCCCTTCCACAGCCCCACAGACACTGGGGCTCCGGGCTCGCCAGCCAGCTCAGGGTGCCGACGTTGTTTCCTGCTCGCTCTCAGTGCTGCCTCCAGAGCCCAGCTCCGAAACGGCGAACGTCCAGCGACTGCTCCCACACCAAAGGTGCCAGGACTGCCAGGTGTGGCTGGCCCTCGCCTTGCCTTGGCAGCCCTTCCACAGCCCCACAGACAGTGGGGCTCCGGGCTCGCCAGCCAGCTCAGGGTGCCGACGTTGTTGCCTGCTCGCTCTCAGTGCTGCCTCCAGAGCCCACCTCCGAAACGGCGAACGTCCAGCGACTGCTCCCACACCAAAGGTGCCAGGACTGCCAGGTGTGGCTGGCCCTCGCCTTGCCTTGGCAGCCCTTCCACAGCCCCACAGACAGTGGGGCTCCGGGCTCGCCAGCCAGCTCAGGGTGCCGACGTTGTTGCCTGCTCGCTCTCAGAGCTGCCTCCAGAGCCCAGCTCCGAAAGGGGCGAACGTCCAGTGACTGCTCCCACACCAAAGGTGCCAGGACTGCCAGGTGTGGCTGGCCCTCGCCTTGCCTTGGCAGCCCTTCCACAGCCCCACAGACAGTGGGGCTCCGGGCTCGCCAGCCAGCTCAGGGTGCCGACGTTGTTGCCTGCTCGCTCTCAGAGCTGCCTCCAGAGCCCAGCTCCAAAAGGGCGAACGTCCAGCGACTGCTCCCACACCAAAGGTGCCAGGACTGCCAGGTGTGGCTGGCCCTCGCCTTGCCTTGGCAGCCCTTCCACAGCCCCACAGACAGTGGGGCTCCGGGCTCGCCAGCCAGCTCAGGGTGCCGACGTTGTTTCCTGCTCGCTCTCAGTGCTGCCTCCAGAGCCCAGCTCCGAAACGGCGAACGTCCAGCGACTGCTCCCACACCAAAGGTGCCAGGACTGCCAGGTGTGGCTGGCCCTCGCCTTGCCTTGGCAGCCCTTCCACAGCCCCACAGACAGTGGGGCTCCGGGCTCGCCAGCCAGCTCAGGGTGCCGACGTTGTTGCCTGCTCGCTCTCAGTGCTGCCTCCAGAGCCCACCTCCGAAACGGCGAACGTCCAGCGACTGCTCCCACACCAAAGGGGCCAGGACTGCCAGGTGTGGCTGGCCCTCGCCTTGCCTTGGCAGCCCTTCCACAGCCCCACAGACAGTGGGGCTCCGGGCTCGCCAGCCAGCTCAGGGTGCCGACGTTGTTGCCTGCTCGCTCTCAGAGCTGCCTCCAGAGCCCAGCTCCGAAAGGGCGAACGTCCAGCGACTGCTCCCACACCAAAGGGGCCAGGACTGCCAGGTGTGGCTGGCCCTCGCTTTGCCTTGGCAGCCCTTCCACAGCCCCACAGACAGTGGGGCTCCGGGCTCGCCAGCCAGCTCAGGGTGCCGACGTTGTTGCCTGCTCGCTCTCAGAGCTGCCTCCAGAGCCCAGCTCCAAAAGGGCGAACGTCCAGCGACTGCTCCCACACCAAAGGTGCCAGGACTGCCAGGTGTGGCTGGCCCTCACCTTCCCTTGGCAGCCCTTCCACAGCCCCACAGACAGTGGGGCTCCGGGCTCGCCAGCCAGCTCAGGGTGCCGATGTTGTTGCCTGCTCACTCTCAGAGCTGACTCCAGAGCCCAGCTCCGAAAGGGCGAACGTCCAGTGACTGCTCCCACACCAAAGGTGCCAGGACTGCCAGGTGTGGCTGGCCCTCGCCTTCCCTTGGCAGCCCTTCCACAGCCCCACAGACAGTGGGCTCCGGGCTCGCCAGCCAGCTCAGGGTGCCGACGTTGTTGCCTGCTCGCTCTCAGAGCTGCCTCCAGAGCCCAGCTCCGAAAGGGCGAACGTCCAGCGACTGCTCCCACACCAAAGGTGCCAGGACTGCCAGGTGTGGCTGGCCCTCGCCTTGCCTTGGCAGCCCTTCCACAGCCCCACAGACAGTGGGGCTCCGGGCTCGCCAGCCAGCTCAGGGTGCCGACGTTGTTGCCTGCTCGCTCTCAGTGCTGCCTCCAGAGCCCAGCTCCGAAAGGGCGAACGTCCAGCGACTGCTCCCACACCAAAGGTGCCAGGACTGCCAGGTGTGGCTGGCCCTCGCCTTGCCTTGGCAGCCCTTCCACAGCCCCACAGACAGTGGGGCTTCCGGGCTCGCCAGCCAGCTCAGGGTGCCGACGTTGTTGCCTGCTCGCTCTCAGAGCTGCCTCCAGAGCCCAGCTCTGAAAGGGCGAACGTCCAGCGACTGCTCCCACACCAAAGGTGCCAGGACTGCCAGGTGTGGCTGGCCCTCGCCTTCCCTTGGCAGCCCTTCCACAGCCCCACAGACAGTGGGGCTCCGGGCTCGCCAGCCAGCTCAGGGTGCCGACGTTGTTGCCTGCTCGCTCTCAGTGCTGCCTCCAGAGCCCAGCTCCGAAAGGGCGAACGTCCAGCGACTGCTCCCACACCAAAGGTGCCAGGACTGCCAGGTGTGGCTGGCCCTCGCCTTGCCTTGGCAGCCCTTCCACAGCCCCACAGACAGTGGGGCTCCGGGCTCGCCAGCCAGCTCAGGGTGCCGACCTTGTTGCCTGCTCGCTCTCAGTGCTGCCTCCAGAGCCCAGCTCCGAAAGGGCGAACGTCCAGCGACTGCTCCCACACCAAAGGTGCCAGGACTGCCAGGTGTGGCTGGCCCTCGCCTTCCCTTGGCAGCCCTTCCACAGCCCCACAGACAGTGGGGCTCCGGGCTCGCCAGCCAGCTCAGGGTGCCGACGTTGTTGCCTGCTCGCTCTCAGTGCTGCCTCCAGAGCCCAGCTCCGAAAGGGCGAACGTCCAGCGACTGCTCCCACACCAAAGGTGCCAGGACTGCCAGGTGTGGCTGGCCCTCGCCTTGCCTTGGCAGCCCTTCCACAGCCCCACAGACACTGGGGCTCCGGGCTCGCCAGCCAGCTCAGGGTGCCGACGTTGTTGCCTGCTCGCTCTCAGTGCTGCCTCCAGAGCCCAGCTCCGAAAGGGCGAACGTCCAGCGACTGCTCCCACACCAAAGGTGCCAGGACTGCCAGGTGTGGCTGGCCCTCGCCTTGCCTTGGCAGCCCTTCCACAGCCCCACAGACAGTGGGGCTCCGGGCTCGCCAGCCAGCTCAGGGTGTCGATGATGTTGCCTGCTCGCTCTCAGAGCTGCCTCCAGAGCCCAGCTCCGAAAGGGCAAACGTCCAGTGACTGCTCCCACACCAAAGGTGCCAGGACTGCCAGGTGCGGCTGGCCCCTCGCCTTCCCTTGGCAGCCCTTCCACAGCCCCACAGACAGTGGGGCTCCGGGCTCGCCAGCCAGCTCAGGGTGCTGACGTTGTTGCCTGCTCGCCCTCATTGCTGCCTCCAGAGCCCAGCTCCGAAAGGGCGAACGTCCAGCGACTGCTCCCACACCAAAGGTGCCAGGACTGCCAGGTGTGGCTGGCCCTCGCCTTGCCTTGGCAGCCCCTTCCACAGCCCCACAGACAGTGGGGCTCCGGGCTCACCAGCCAGCTCAGGGTGCCGACGTTGTTGCCTGCTCGCTCTCAGTGCTGCCTCCAGAGCCCAGCTCCGAAAGGGCGAACGTCCAGCGACTGCTCCCACACCAAAGGTGCCAGGACTGCCAGGTGTGGCTGGCCCTCGCCTTCCCTTGGCAGCCCTTCCACAGCCCCACAGACAGTGGGGCTCCGGGCTCGCCAGCCAGCTCAGGGTGCCGACGTTGTTGCCTGCTCGCTCTCAGCGCTGCCTCCAGAGCCCAGCTCCGAAAGGGCGAACGTCCAGCGACTGCTCCCACACCAAAGGTGCCAGGACTGTCAGGTGTGGCTGGCCCTCGCCTTGCCTTGGCAGCCCGTCCACAGCCCCACAGACAGTGGGGCTCCGGGCTCGCCAGCCAGCTCAGGGTGCCGACGTTGTTGCCTGCTCGCTCTCAGAGCTGCCTCCAGAGCCCAGCTCCGAAAGGGCGAACGTCCAGCGACTGCTCCCACACCAAAGGTGCCAGGACTGCCAGGTGTGGCTGGCCCTCGCCTTCCCTTGGCAGCCCTTCCACAGCCCCACAGACAGTGGGGCTCCGGGCTCGCCAGCCAGCTCAGGGTGCCGACGTTGTTGCCTGCTCGCTCTCAGTGCTGCCTCCAGAGCCCAGCTCCGAAACGGCGAACGTCCAGCGACTGCTCCCACACCAAAGGTGCCAGGACTGCCAGGTGTGGCTGGCCCTCGCCTTGCCTTGGCAGCCCTTCCACAGCCCCACAGACAGTGGGGCTCCGGGCTCGCCAGCCAGCTCAGGGTGTCTACCTTGTTGCCTGCTCGCTCTCAGAGCTGCCTCCAGAGCCCAGCTCCGAAAGGGCGAACGTCCAGCGACTGCTCCCACACCAAAGGTGCCAGGACTGCAGGTGTGGCTGGCCCTCGCCTTGCCTTGGCAGCCCTTCCACAGCCCCACAGACAGTGGGGCTCCGGGCTCGCCAGCCAGCTCAGGGTGCCGACGTTGTTGCCTGCTCGCTCTCAGTGCTGCCTCCAGAGCCCAGCTCCGAAAGGGCGAACGTCCAGCGACTGCTCCCACACCAAAGGTGCCAGGACTGCCAGGTGTGGCTGGCCCTCGCCTTCCCTTGGCAGCCCTTTCCACAGCCCCACAGACAGTGGGGCTCCGGGCTCGCCAGCCAGCTCAGGGTGCCGACGTTGTTGCCTGCTCGCTCTCAGTGCTGCCTCCAGAGCCCAGCTCCGAAAGGGCGAACGTCCAGCGACTGCTCCCACACCAAAGGTGCCAGGACTGCCAGGTGTGGCTGGCCCTCACCTTGCCTTGGCAGCCCTTCCACAGCCCCACAGACAGTGGGGCTCCGGGCTCGCCAGCCAGCTCAGGGTGCCGACGTTGTTGCCTGCTCGCTCTCAGAGATGCCTCCAGAGCCCAGCTCCGAAAGGGCGAACGTCCAGCGACTGCTCCCACACCAAAGGGGCCAGGACTGCCAGGTGTGGCTGGCCCTCGCCTTGCCTTGGCAGCCCTTCCACAGCCCCACAGACACTGGGGCTCCGGGCTCGCCAGCCAGCTCAGGGTGCCGACGTTGTTGCCTGCTCGCTCTCAGAGCTGCCTCCAGAGCCCAGCTCCGAAAGGGCGAACGTCCAGCGACTGCTCCCACACCAAAGGTGCCAGGACTGCCAGGTGTGGCTGACCCTCGCCTTCCCTTGGCAGCCCTTCCACAGCCCCACAGAGAGTGGGGCGCCGGGCTCGCCAGCCAGCTCAGGGTGCCGACGTTGTTGCCTGCTCGCTCTCAGTGCTGCCTCCAGAGCCCAGCTCCGAAAGGGCGAACGTCCAGCGACTGCTCCCACACCAAAGGTGCCAGGACTGCCAGGTGTGGCTGGCCCTCGCCTTGCCTTGGCAGCCCTTCCACAGCCCCACAGACAGTGGGGCTCCGGGCTCGCCAGCCAGCTCAGGGTGCCTACCTTGTTGCCTGCTCGCTCTCAGAGCTGCCTCCAGAGCCCAGCTCCGAAAGGGCGAACGTCCAGCGACTGCTCCCACACCAAAGGTGCCAGGACTGCCAGGTGTGGCTGGCCCTCGCCTTGCCTTGGCAGCCCTTCCACAGCCCCACAGACAGTGGGGCTCCGGGCTCGCCAGCCAGCTCAGGGTGCCGACGTTGTTGCCTGCTCGCTCTCAGTGCTGCCTCCAGAGCCCAGCTCCGAAAGGGCGAACGTCCAGCGACTGCTCCCACACCAAAGGTGCCAGGACTGCCAGGTGTGGCTGGCCCTCGCCTTCCCTTGGCAGCCCTTCCACAGCCCCACAGACAGTGGGGCTCCGGCTCGCCAGCCAGCTCAGGGTGCCGACGTTGTTGCCTGCTCGCTCTCAGTGCTGCCTCCAGAGCCCAGCTCCGAAAGGGCGAACGTCCAGCGACTGCTCCCACACCAAAGGTGCCAGGACTGCCAGGTGTGGCTGGCCCTCACCTTGCCTTGGCAGCCCTTCCACAGCCCCACAGACAGTGGGGCTCCGGGCTCGCCAGCCAGCTCAGGGTGCCGACGTTGTTGCCTGCTCGCTCTCAGAGATGCCTCCAGAGCCCAGCTCCGAAAGGGCGAACGTCCAGCGACTGCTCCCACACCAAAGGGGCCAGGACTGCCAGGTGTGGCTGGCCCTCGCCTTGCCTTGGCAGCCCTTCCACAGCCCCACAGACACTGGGGCTCCGGGCTCGCCAGCCAGCTCAGGGTGCCGACGTTGTTGCCTGCTCGCTCTCAGAGCTGCCTCCAGAGCCCAGCTCCGAAAGGGCGAACGTCCAGCGACTGCTCCCACACCAAAGGTGCCAGGACTGCCAGGTGTGGCTGACCCTCGCCTTCCCTTGGCAGCCCTTCCACAGCCCCACAGAGAGTGGGGCGCCGGGCTCGCCAGCCAGCTCAGGGTGCCGACGTTGTTGCCTGCTCGCTCTCAGTGCTGCCTCCAGAGCCCAGCTCCGAAAGGGCGAACGTCCAGCGACTGCTCCCACACCAAAGGTGCCAGGACTGCCAGGTGTGGCTGGCCCTCGCCTTGCCTTGGCAGCCCTTACACAGCCCCACAGACAGTGGGGCTCCGGGCTCGCCAGCCAGCTCAGGGTGCCGACGTTGTTGCCTGCTCGCTCTCAGTGCTGCCTCCAGAGCCCAACTCCGAAAGGGCGAACGTCCAGCGACTGCTCCCACACCAAAGGTGCCAGGACTGCCAGTTGTGGCTGGCCCTCGCCTTGCCTTGGCGGCCCTTCCACAGCCCCACAGACAGTGGGGCTCCGGGCTCGCCAGCCAGCTCAGGGTGCCGACGTTGTTGCCTGCTCGCCCTCATTGCTGCCTCCAGAGCCCAGCTCCGAAAGGGGCGAACGTCCAGCGACTGCTCCCACACCAAAGGTGCCAGGACTGCCAGGTGTGGCTGGCCCTCGCCTTGCCTTGGCAGCCCTTCCACAGCCCCACAGACAGTGGGGCTCCGGGGTCGCCAGCCAGCTCAGGGTGCCGACGTTGTTGCCTGCTCGCCCTCAGTGCTGCCTCCAGAGCCCAGCTCCGAAAGGGCGAACGTCCAGCGACTGCTCCCACACCAAAGGTGCCAGGACTGCCAGGTGTGGCTGGCCCTCGCCTTGCCTTGGCAGCCCTTCCACAGCCCCACAGACAGTGGGGCTCCGGGCTCGCCAGCCAGCTCAGGGTGCCGACGTTGTTGCCTGCTCGCTCTCAGTGCCGCCTCCAGAGCCCAGCTCCGAAAGGGCGAACGTCCAGCGACTGCTCCCACACCAAAGGTGCCAGGACTGCCAGGTGTGGCTGGCCCTCGCCTTGCCTTGGCAGCCCTTCCACAGCCCCACAGACAGTGGGGCTCCGGGCTCGCCAGCCAGCTCAGGGTGCCGACGTTGTTGCCTGCTCGCTCTCAGAGCTGCCTCCAGAGCCCAGCTCTGAAAGGGCGAACGTCCAGCGACTGCTCCCACACCAAAGTGCCAGGACTGCCAGGTGTGGCTGGCCCTCGCCTTCCCTTGGCAGCCCTTCCACAGCCCCACAGACACTGGGGCTCCGGGCTCGCCAGCCAGCTCAGGGTGCCGACGTTGTTGCCTGCTCGCTCTCAGTGCTGCCTCCAGAGCCCAGCTCCGAAAGGGTGAACGTCCAGCGACTGCTCCCACACCAAAGGTGCCAGGACTGCCAGGTGTGGCTGGCCCTCACCTTGCCTTGGCAGCCCTTCCACAGCCCCACAGACAGTGGGGCTCCGGGCTCGCCAGCCAGCTCAGGGTGCCGACGTTGTTGCCTGCTCGCTCTCAGAGCTGCCTCCAGAGCCCAGCTCCGAAAGGGCGAACGTCCAGCGACTGCTCCCACACCAAAGGTGCCAGGACTGCCAGGTGTGGCTGGCCCTCGCCTTCCCTTGGCAGCCCTTCCACAGCCCCACAGACAGTGGGGCTCCGGGCTCGCCAGCCAGCTCAGGGTGCCGACGTTGTTGCCTGCTCGCCCTCATTGCTGCCTCCAGAGCCCAGCTCCGAAAGGGCGAACGTCCAGCGACTGCTCCCACACCAAAGGTGCCAGGACTGCCAGGTGTGGCTGGCCCTCGCCTTCCCTTGGCAGCCTTCCACAGCCACCACAGAGAGTGGGGCTCCCGGGCTCGCCAGCCAGCTCAGGGTGCCGACGTTGTTGCCTGCTCGCTCTCAGTGCTGCCTCCAGAGCCCAGCTCCGAAAGGGCGAACGTCCAGCGACTGCTCCCACACCAAAGGTGCCAGGACTGCCAGGTGTGGCTGGCCCTCGCCTTGCCTTGGCAGCCCTTACACAGCCCCACAGACAGTGGGGCTCCGGGCTCGCCAGCCAGCTCAGGGTGCCGACGTTGTTGCCTGCTCGCTCTCAGTGCTGCCTCCAGAGCCCAACTCCGAAAGGGCGAACGTCCAGCGACTGCTCCCACACCAAAGGTGCCAGGACTGCCAGGTGTGGCTGGCCCTCGCCTTGCCTTGGCGGCCCTTCCACAGCCCCACAGACAGTGGGGCTCCGGGCTCGCCAGCCAGCTCAGGGTGCCGACGTTGTTGCCTGCTCGCCCTCATTGCTGCCTCCAGAGCCCAGCTCCGAAAGGGCGAACGTCCAGCGACTGCTCCCACACCAAAGGTGCCAGGACTGCCAGGTGTGGCTGGCCCTCGCCTTGCCTTGGCAGCCCTTCCACAGCCCCACAGACAGTGGGCTCCGGGCTCGCCAGCCAGCTCAGGGTGCCGACGTTGTTGCCTGCTCGCCCTCAGTGCTGCCTCCAGAGCCCAGCTCCGAAAGGGCGAACGTCCAGCGACTGCTCCCACACCAAAGGTGCCAGGACTGCCAGGTGTGGCTGGCCCTCGCCTTGCCTTGGCAGCCCTTCCACAGCCCCACAGACACTGGGGCTCCGGGCTCGCCAGCCAGCTCAGGGTGCCGACGTTGTTGCCTGCTCGCTCTCAGTGCTGCCTCCAGAGCCCAGCTCCGAAAGGGCGAATGTCCAGCGACTGCTCCCACACCAAAGGTGCCAGGACTGCCAGGTGTGGCTGGCCCTCGCCTTGCCTTGGCAGCCCTTCCACAGCCCCACAGACACTGGGGCTCCGGGCTCGCCAGCCAGCTCAGGGTGCCGACGTTGTTGCCTGCTCGCTCTCAGAGCTGCCTCCAGAGCCCAGCTCCGAAAGGGCGAACGTCCAGCGACTGCTCCCACACCAAAGGTGCCAGGACTGCCAAGTGTGGCTGGCCCTCGCCTTGCCTTGGCAGCCCTTCCACAGCCCCACAGACAGTGGGGCTCCGGGCTCGCCAGCCAGCTCAGGGTGCCGACGTTGTTGCCTGCTCGCTCTCAGCGCCGCCTACAGAGCCCAGCCTCCGATGTGGCGAACGTCCAGCGACTGCTCCCACACCAAAGGTGCCAGGACTGCCAGGTGTGGCTGGCCCTCGCCTTCCCTTGGCAGCCCTTCCACAGCCCCACAGACAGTGGGTCTCCGGGCTTGCCAGCCAGCTCAGGGTGCTGACGTTGTTGCCTGCTCGCTCTCAGTGCTGCCTCCAGAGCCCAGCTCCGAAAGGGCGAACGTCCAGCGACTGCTCCCACACCAAAGGTGCCAGGACTGCCAAGTGTGGCTGGCCCTCGCCTTGCCTTGGCAGCCCTTCCACAGCCCCACAGACAGTGGGGGCTCCGGGCTTGCCAGCCAGCTCAGGGTGCCGACCTTGTTGCCTGCTCGCTCTCAGTGCTGCCTCCAGAGCCCAGCTCCGAAAGGGCGAACGTCCAGCGACTGCTCCCACACCAAAGGAGCCAGGACTGCCAGGTGTGGCTGGCCCTCACCTTCCCTTGGCAGCCCTTCCACAGCCCCACAGACAGTGGGGCTCCGGGCTCGCCAGCCAGCTCAGGGTGCCGACGTTGTTGCCTGCTCGCTCTCAGTGCTGCCTCCAGAGCCCAGCTCCGAAAGGGGCGAACGTCCAGCGACTGCTCCCACACCAAAGGTGCCAGGACTGCCAGGTGTGGCTGGCCCTCTCCTTGCCTTGGCAGCCCTTCCACAGCCCCACAGACACTGGGGGCTCCGGGCTCGCCAGCCAGCTCAGGGTGCCGACGTTGTTGCCTGCTCGCTCTCAGTGCCGCCTCCAGATCCCAGCTCCGAAATGGCGAACGTCCAGCGACTGCTCCCACACCAAAGGTGCCAGGACTGCCAGGTGTGGCTGGCCCTCGCCTTCCCTTGGCAGCCCTTCCACAGCCCCACAGACAGTGGGGCTCCGGGCTCGCCAGCCAGCTCAGGGTGCCGACGTTGTTGCCTGCTCGCTCTCAGTGCCGCCTCCAGAGCCCAGCTCCGAAAGGGCGAACGTCCAGCGACTGCTCCCACACCAAAGGTGCCAGGACTGCCAGGTGTGGCTGGCCCTCGCCTTCCCTTGGCAGCCCTTCCACAGCCCCACAAACACTGGGGGCTCCGGGGTCGCCAGCCAGCTCAGGGTGCCGACGTTGTTGCCTGCTCGCTCTCAGTGCTGCCTCCAGAGCCCAGCTCCGAAAGGGCGAACGTCCAGCGACTGCTCCCACACCAAAGGTGCCAGGACTGCCAGGTGTGGCTGGCCCTCGCCTTCCCTTGGCAGCCCTTCCACAGCCCCACAAACACTGGGGCTCCGGGTCGCCAGCCAGCTCAGGGTGCCGACGTTGTTGCCTGCTCGCTCTCAGTGCCGCCTCCAGAGCCCAGCTCCGAAAGGGCGAACGTCCAGCGACTGCTCCCACACCAAAGGTGCCAGGACTGCCAGGTGTGGCTGGCCCTCGCCTTGCCTTGGCAGCCCTTCCACAGCCCCACAGACAGTGGGGCTCCGGGCTCGCCAGCCAGCTCAGGGTGCTGACGTTGTTGCCTGCTCGCTCGCAGTGCTGCCTCCAGAGCCAGGCTCCGAAGTGGCGAACGTCCAGCGACTGCTCCCACACCAAAGGTGCCAGGACTGCCAGGTGTGGCTGGCCCTCGCCTTGCCTTGGCAGCCCTTCCACAGCCCCACAGACAGTGGGGCTCCGGGCTCGCCAGCCAGCTCAGGGTGCCGACCTTGTTGCCTGCTCGCTCGCAGTGCTGCCTCCAGAGCCCAGCTCCGAAAGGGCGAACGTCCAGCGACTGCTCCCACACCAAAGGAGCCAGGACTGCCAAGTGTGGCTGGCCCTCGCCTTGCCTTGGCAGCCCTTCCACAGCCCCACAGACAGTGGGGCTCCGGGCTCGCCAGCCAGCTCAGGGTGCCGACGTTGTTGCCTGCTCGCTCTCAGCGCTGCCTCCAGAGCCCAGCTCCGAAAGGGGCGAACGTCCAGCGACTGCTCCCACACCAAAGGTGCCAGGACTGCCAGGTGTGGCTGGCCCTCGCCTTGCCTTGGCAGCCCTTCCACAGCCCCACAGACAGTGGGGCTCCGGGCTCGCCAGCCAGCTCAGGGTGCCGACGTTGTTGCCTGCCCGCTCTCAGCGGCGCCTCCAGAGCCCAGCTCCGAAAGGGCGAACGTCCAGCGACTGCTCCCACACCAAAGGTGCCAGGACTGCCAGGTGTGGCTGGCCCTCGCCTTGCCTTGGCAGCCCTTCCACAGCCCCACAGACAGTGGGGCTCCGGGCTCGCCAGCCAGCTCAGGGTGCCGACGTTGTTGCCTGCTCGCTCTCAGTGCTGCCTCCAGAGCCCAGCTCCGAAATGGCGAACGTCCAGCGACTGCTCCCACACCAAAGGTGCCAGGACTGCCAGGTGTGGCTGGCCCTCGCCTTCCCTTGGCAGCCCTTCCACAGCCCCACAGACAGTGGGGCTCCGGGCTCGCCAGCCAGCTCAGGGTGCCGACGTTGTTGCCTGCTCGCTCTCAGTGCTGCCTCCAGAGCCCAGCTCCGAAAGGGCGAACGTCCAGCGACTGCTCCCACACCAAAGGGGCCAGGACTGCCAAGTGTGGCTGGCCCTCGCCTTGCCTTGGCAGCCCTTCCACAGCCCCACAGACAGTGGGGCTCCGGGCTCGCCAGCCAGCTCAGGGTGCCGACGTTGTTGCCTGCTCGCTCTCAGTGCCGCCTCCAGAGCCCAGCTCCGAAAGGGTGAACGTCCAGCGACTGCTCCCACACCAAAGGTGCCAGGACTGCCAGGTGTGGCTGGCCCTCGCCTTGCCTTGGCAGCCCTTCCACAGCCCCACAGACAGTGGGGCTCCGGGCTCGCCAGCCAGCTCAGGGTGCCGACGTTGTTGCCTGCTCGCTCTCAGTGCTGCCTCCAGAGCCCAGCTCCGAAAGGGCGAACGTCCAGCGACTGCTCCCACACCAAAGGTGCCAGGACTGCCAGGTGTGGCTGGCCCTCGCCTTCCCTTGGCAGCCCTTCCACAGCCCCACAGACAGTGGGGCTCCGGGCTCGCCAGCCAGCTCAGGGTGCCGACGTTGTTGCCTGCTCGCTCTCAGTGCTGCCTCCAGAGCCCAGCTCCAAAATGGCGAACGTCCAGCGACTGCTCCCACACCAAAGGTGCCAGGACTGCCAGGTGTGGCTGGCCCTCGCCTTCCCTTGGCAGCCCTTCCACAGCCCCACAGACAGTGGGGCTCCGGGCTCGCCAGCCAGCTCAGGGTGCCGACGTTGTTGCCTGCTCGCTCTCAGTGCTGCCTCCAGAGCCCAGCTCCGAAAGGGCGAACGTCCAGCGACTGCTCCCACACCAAAGGTGCCAGGACTGCCAGGTGTGGCTGGCCCTCACCTTCCCTTGGCAGCCCTTCCACAGCCCCACAGACAGTGGGGCTCCGGGCTCGCCAGCCAGCTCAGGGTGCCGACGTTGTTGCCTGCTCGCTCTCAGCGCTGCCTCCAGAGCCCAGCTCCGAAAGGGTAACGTCCAGCGACTGCTCCCACACCAAAGGTGCCAGGACTGCCAGGTGTGGCTGGCCCTCGCCTTCCCTTGGCAGCCCTTCCACAGCCCCACAGACAGTGGGGCTCCGGGCTCGCCAGCCAGCTCAGGGTGCTGACGTTGTTGCCTGCTCGCTCTCGATGCCGCCTCCAGAGCCCAGCTCCGAAAGGGCGAACGTCCAGCGACTGCTCCCACACCAAAGGTGCCAGGACTGCCAGGTGTGGCTGGCCCTCGCCTTGCCTTGGCAGCCCTTCCACAGCCCCACAGACACTGGGGCTCCGGGCTCGCCAGCCAGCTCAGGGTGCCGACGTTGTTGCCTGCCCGCTCTCAGCGGCGCCTCCAGAGCCCAGCTCCGAAAGGGCGAACGTCCAGCGACTGCTCCCACACCAAAGGTGCCAGGACTGCCAGGTGTGGCTGGCCCTCGCCTTGCCTTGGCAGCCCTTCCACAGCCCCACAGACACTGGGGCTCCGGGCTCGCCAGCCAGCTCAGGGTGCTGACGTTGTTGCCTGCTCCTCTCAGTGCTGCCTCCAGAGCCCAGCTCCGAAAGGGGCGAACGGTCAGCGACTGCTCCCACACCAAAGGTGCCAGGACTGCCAGGTGTGGCTGGCCCTCGCCTTCCCTTGGCAGCCCTTCCACAGCCCCACAGACAGTGGGGCTCCGGGCTCGCCAGCCAGCTCAGGGTGCCGACGTTGTTGCCTGCTCGCTCTCAGCGCCGCCTACAGAGCCCAGCTCCGATGTGGCGAACGTCCAGCGACTGCTCCCACACCAAAGGTGCCAGGACTGCCAGGTGTGGCTGGCCCTCTCCTTGCCTTGGCAGCCCTTCCACAGCCCCACAGACAGTGGGGCTCCGGGGCTTGCCAGCTAGCTCAGGGTGCCGACGTTGTTGCCTGCTCGCTGTCTGCGCCGCCTCCAGAGCCCAGCTCCGAAAGGGCGAACGTCCAGCGACTGCTCCCACACCAAAGGTAGCCAGGACTGCCAGGTGTGGCTGGCCCTCTCCTTGCCTTGGCAGCCCTTCCACAGCCCCACAGACAGTGGGGCTCCGGGCTCGCCAGCCAGCTCAGGGTGCCGACGTTGTTGCCTGCTCGCTCTCAGTGCCGCCTCCAGAGCCCAGCTCCGAAATGGCGAACGTCCAGCGACTGCTCCCACACCAAAGGTGCCAGGACTGCCAGGTGTGGCTGGCCCTCGCCTTGCCTTGGCAGCCCTTCCACAGCCCCACAGACAGTGGGGCTCCGGGCTCGCCAGCCAGCTCAGGGTGCCGACGTTGTTGCCTGCTCGCTCGCAGTGCTGCCTCCAGAGCCAGGCTCCGAAGTGGCGAACGTCCAGCGACTGCTCCCACACCAAAGGTGCCAGGACTGCCAGGTGTGGCTGGCCCTCGCCTTGCCTTGGCAGCCCTTCCACAGCCCCACAGACAGTGGGGCTCCGGGCTCGCCAGCCAGCTCAGGGTGCCGACGTTGTTGCCTGCTCGCTCTCAGTGCTGCCTCCAGAGCCCAGCTCCGAAAGGGCGAACGTCCAGCGACTGCTCCCACACCAAAGGTGCCAGGACTGCAGGTGTGGCTGGCCCTCGCCTTGCCTTGGCAGCCCTTCCACAGCCCCACAGACAGTGGGGCTCCGGGCTCGCCAGCCAGCTCAGGGTGCCGACGTTGTTGCCTGCTCGCTCTCAGCGCCGCCTACAGAGCCCAGCTCCGATGTGGCGAACGTCCAGCGACTGCTCCCACACCAAAGGTGCCAGGGCTGCCAGGTGTGGCTGGCCCTCGCCTTCCCTTGGCAGCCCTTCCACAGCCCCACAGACAGTGGGGCTCCGGGCTCGCCAGCCAGCTCAGGGTGCCGACGTTGTTGCCTGCTCGCTGTCTGCGCCGCCTCCAGAGCCCAGCTCCAAAAGGGCAAACGTCCAGCGACTGCTCCCACACCAAAGGTGCCAGGACTGCCAGGTGTGGCTGGCCCTCGCCTTGCCTTGGCAGCCCTTCCACAGCCCCACAGACAGTGGGGCTCCGGGCTCGCCAGCCAGCTCAGGGTGCCGACGTTGTTGCCTGCTCGCTCTCAGCGCCGCCTACAGAGCCCAGCTCCGATGTGGCGAACGTCCAGCGACTGCTCCCACACCAAAGGTGCCAGGGCTGCCAGGTGTGGCTGGCCCTCGCCTTCCCTTGGCAGCCCTTCCACAGCCCCACAGACAGTGGGGCTCCGGGCTCGCCAGCCAGCTCAGGGTGCCGACGTTGTTGCCTGCTCGCTCTCAGTGCCGCCTCCAGAGCCCAGCTCCGAAATGGCGAACGTCCAGCGACTGCTCCCACACCAAAGGTGCCAGGACTGCCAGGTGTGGCTGGCCCTCGCCTTGCCTTGGCAGCCCTTCCACAGCCCCACAGACAGTGGGGCTCCGGGCTCGCCAGCCAGCTCAGGGTGCCGACGTTGTTGCCTGCTCGCTCGCAGTGCTGCCTCCAGAGCCAGGCTCCGAAGTGGCGAACGTCCAGCGACTGCTCCCACACCAAAGGTGCCAGGACTGCCAGGTGTGGCTGGCCCTCGCCTTGCCTTGGCAGCCCTTCCACAGCCCCACAGACAGTGGGGCTCCGGGCTCGCCAGCCAGCTCAGGGTGCCGACCTTGTTGCCTGCTCGCTCTCAGTGCTGCCTCCAGAGCCCAGCTCCGAAAGGGCGAACGTCCAGCGACTGCTCCCACACCAAAGGTGCCAGGACTGCCAGGTGTGGCTGGCCCTCGCCTTGCCTTGGCAGCCCTTCCACAGCCCCACAGACAGTGGGGCTCCGGGCTCGCCAGCCAGCTCAGGGTGCCGACGTTGTTGCCTGCTCGCTCTCAGCGCCGCCTACAGAGCCCAGCTCCGATGTGGCGAACGTCCAGCGACTGCTCCCACACCAAAGGTGCCAGGGCTGCCAGGTGTGGCTGGCCCTCGCCTTCCCTTGGCAGCCCTTCCACAGCCCCACAGACAGTGGGGCTCCGGGCTCGCCAGCCAGCTCAGGGTGCCGACGTTGTTGCCTGCTCGCTGTCTGCGCCGCCTCCAGAGCCCAGCTCCGAAAGGGCAAACGTCCAGCGACTGCTCCCACACCAAAGGTGCCAGGACTGCCAGGTGTGGCTGGCCCTCTCCTTGCCTTGGCAGCCCTTCCACAGCCCCACAGACACTGGGGCTCCGGGCTCGCCAGCCAGCTCAGGGTGCTGACGTTGTTGCCTGCTCGCTCGCAGTGCTGCCTCCAGAGCCAGGCTCCGAAGTGGCGAACGTCCAGCGACTGCTCCCACACCAAAGGTGCCAGGACTGCCAGGTGTGGCTGGCCCTCGCCTTGCCTTGGCAGCCCTTCCACAGCCCCACAGACAGTGGGGCTCCGGGCTCGCCAGCCAGCTCAGGGTGCCGACGTTGTTGCCTGCTCGCTCTCAGTGCTGCCTCCAGAGCCCAGCTCCGAAAGGGCGAACGTCCAGCGACTGCTGCCACACCAAAGGTGCCAGGACTGCCAAGTGTGGCTGGCCCTCGCTTTGCCTTGGCAGCCCTTCCACAGCCCCACAGACAGTGGGGCTCCGGGCTTGCCAGCCAGCTCAGGGTGCCGACGTTGTTGCCTGCTCGCTCTCAGAGCTGCCTCCAGAGCCCAGCTCCGAAATTGCGAACGTCCAGCGACTGCTCCCACACCAAAGGTGCCAGGACTGCCAGGTGTGGCTGGCCCTCGCCTTGCCTTGGCAGCCCTTCTACAGCCCCACAGACAGTGGGGCTCCGGCCTCGCCAGCCAGCTCAGGGTGCCGACGTTGTTGCCTGCTCGCTCTCAGTGCTGCCTCCAGAGCCCAGCTCCGAAAGGGCGAACGTCCAGCGACTGCTCCCACACCAAAGGTGCCAGGACTGCCAGGTGTGGCTGGCCCTCGCCTTGCCTTGGCAGCCCTTCCACAGCCCCACAGACAGTGGGGCTCCGGGCTCGCCAGCCAGCTCAGGGTGCCGACGTTGTTGCCTGCTCGCTCTCAGTGCTGCCTCCAGAGCCCAGCTCCGAAAGGGCGAACGTCCAGCGACTGCTCCCACACCAAAGGTGCCAGGACTGCCAGGTGTGGCTGGCCCTCGCCTTCCCTTGGCAGCCCTTCCACAGCCCCACAGACAGTGGGGCTCCGGGCTCGCCAGCCAGCTCAGGGTGCCGACGTTGTTGCCTGCTCGCTCTCAGTGCTGCCTCCAGAGCCCAGCTCCGAAAGGGCGAACGTCCAGCGACTGCTCCCACACCAAAGGTGCCAGGACTGCCAGGTGTGGCTGGCCCTCGCCTTGCCTTGGCAGCCCTTCCACAGCCCCACAGACAGTGGGGCTCCGGGCTCGCCAGCCAGCTCAGGGTGCTGACGTTGTTGCCTGCTCGCTCTCGATGTCGCCTCCAGAGCCCAGCTCCGAAACGGCGAACGTCCAGCGACTGCTCCCACACCAAAGGTGCCAGGACTGCCAGGTGTGGCTGGCCCTCGCCTTCCCTTGGCAGCCCTTCCACAGCCCCACAGACAGTGGGGCTCCGGGCTCGCCAGCCAGCTCAGGGTGCCGACGTTGTTGCCTGCTCGCTCTCAGTGCTGCCTCCAGAGCCCAGCTCCGAAATGGCGAACGTCCAGCGACTGCTCCCACACCAAAGGTGCCAGGACTGCCAGGTGTGGCTGGCCCTCTCCTTGCCTTGGCAGCCCTTCCACAGCCCCACAGACAGTGGGGCTCCGGGCTCGCCAGCCAGCTCAGGGTGCCGACGTTGTTGCCTGCTCGCTCTCAGTGCCGCCTCCAGAGCCCAGCTCCGAAATGGCGAACGTCCAGCGACTGCTCCCACACCAAAGGTGCCAGGACTGCCAGGTGTGGCTGGCCCTCTCCTTGCCTTGGCAGCCCTTCCACAGCCCCACAGACAGTGGGGCTCCGGGCTCGCCAGCCAGCTCAGGGTGCCGACGTTGTTGCCTGCTCGCTCTCAGTGCTGCCTCCAGAGCCCAGCTCCGAAAGGGCGAACGTCCAGCGACTGCTGCCACACCAAAGGTGCCAGGACTGCCAGGTGTGGCTGGCCCTCGCCTTCCCTTGGCAGCCCTTCCACAGCCCCACAGACAGTGGGGCTCCCGGGCTCGCCAGCCAGCTCAGGGTGCCGACGTTGTTGCCTGCTCGCTCTCAGTGCTGCCTCCAGAGCCCAGCTCCGAAAGGGCGAACGTCCAGCGACTGCTCCCACACCAAAGGTGCCAGGACTGCCAGGTGTGGCTGGCCCTCGCCTTGCCTTGGCAGCCCTTCCACAGCCCCACAGACAGTGGGGCTCCGGGCTCGCCAGCCAGCTCAGGGTGCCGACCTTGTTGCCTGCTCGCTCTCAGTGCTGCCTCCAGAGCCCAGCTCCGAAAGGGCGAACGTCCAGCGACTGCTGCCACACCAAAGGTGCCAGGACTGCCAAGTGTGGCTGGCCCTCGCTTTGCCTTGGCAGCCCTTCCACAGCCCCACAGACAGTGGGGCTCCGGGCTTGCCAGCCAGCTCAGGGTGCCGACGTTGTTGCCTGCTCGCTCTCTGCGCCGCCTCCAGAGCCCAGCTCCGAAATTGCGAACGTCCAGCGACTGCTCCCACACCAAAGTGCCAGGACTGCCAGGTGTGGCTGGCCCTCGCCTTGCCTTGGCAGCCCTTCTACAGCCCCACAGACAGTGGGGCTCCGGCCTCGCCAGCCAGCTCAGGGTGCCGACGTTGTTGCCTGCTCGCTCTCAGTGCTGCCTCCAGAGCCCAGCTCCGAAAGGGCGAACGTCCAGCGACTGCTCCCACACCAAAGGTGCCAGGACTGCCAAGTGTGGCTGGCCCTCGCCTTCCCTTGGCAGCCCTTCCACAGCCCCACAGACAGTGGGGCTCCGGGCTCGCCAGCCAGCTCAGGGTGCCGACGTTGTTGCCTGCTCGCTCTCAGCGCTGCCTCCAGAGCCCAGCTCCGAAAGGGCGAACGTCCAGCGACTGCTCCCACACCAAAGGGGCCAGGACTGCCAGGTGTGGCTGGCCCTCGCCTTCCCTTGGCAGCCCTTCCAGAGCCCCACAGACAGTGGGGCTCCGGGCTCGCCAGCCAGCTCAGGGTGCCGACGTTGTTGCCTGCTCGCTCTCAGTGCTGCCTCCAGAGCCCAGCTCCGAAATGGCGAACGTCCAGCGACTGCTCCCACACCAAAGGTGCCAGGACTGCCAGGTGTGGCTGGCCCTCTCCTTGCCTTGGCAGCCCTTCCACAGCCCCACAGACAGTGGGGCTCCGGGCTCGCCAGCCAGCTCAGGGTGCCGACGTTGTTGCCTGCTCGCTCTCAGTGCCGCCTCCAGAGCCCAGCTCCGAAATGGCGAACGTCCAGCGACTGCTCCCACACCAAAGGTGCCAGGACTGCCAGGTGTGGCTGGCCCTCGCCTTGCCTTGGCAGCCCTTCCACAGCCCCACAGACAGTGGGGCTCCGGGCTCGCCAGCCAGCTCAGGGTGCCGACGTTGTTGCCTGCTCGCTCTCAGTGCTGCCTCCAGAGCCCAGCTCCGAAAGGGCGAACGTCCAGCGACTGCTCCCACACCAAAGGTGCCAGGACTGCCAGGTGTGGCTGGCCCTCGCCTTCCCTTGGCAGCCCTTCCACAGCCCCACAGACAGTGGGGCTCCGGGCTCGCCAGCCAGCTCAGGGTGCCGACGTTGTTGCCTGCTCGCTCTCAGTGCTGCCTCCAGAGCCCAGCTCCGAAAGGGCGAACGTCCAGCGACTGCTCCCACACCAAAGGTGCCAGGACTGCCAGGTGTGGCTGGCCCTCGCCTTGCCTTGGCAGCCCTTCCACAGCCCCACAGACAGTGGGGCTCCGGGCTCGCCAGCCAGCTCAGGGTGCTGACGTTGTTGCCTGCTCGCTCTCGATGTCGCCTCCACAGCCCAGCTCCGAAACGGCGAACGTCCAGCGACTGCTCCCACACCAAAGGTGCCAGGACTGCCAGGTGTGGCTGGCCCTCGCCTTCCCTTGGCAGCCCTTCCACAGCCCCACAGACAGTGGGGCTCCGGGCTCGCCAGCCAGCTCAGGGTGCCGACGTTGTTGCCTGCTCGCTCTCAGTGCTGCCTCCAGAGCCCAGCTCCGAAATGGCGAACGTCCAGCGACTGCTCCCACACCAAAGGTGCCAGGACTGCCAGGTGTGGCTGGCCCTCTCCTTGCCTTGGCAGCCCTTCCACAGCCCCACAGACAGTGGGCTCCGGGCTCGCCAGCCAGCTCAGGGTGCCGACGTTGTTGCCTGCTCGCTCTCAGTGCCGCCTCCAGAGCCCAGCTCCGAAATGGCGAACGTCCAGCGACTGCTCCCACACCAAAGGTGCCAGGACTGCCAGGTGTGGCTGGCCCTCTCCTTGCCTTGGCAGCCCTTCCACAGCCCCACAGACAGTGGGCTCCGGGCTCGCCAGCCAGCTCAGGGTGCCGACGTTGTTGCCTGCTCGCTCTCAGTGCTGCCTCCAGAGCCCAGCTCCGAAAGGGCGAACGTCCAGCGACTGCTGCCACACCAAAGGTGCCAGGACTGCCAGGTGTGGCTGGCCCTCGCCTTCCCTTGGCAGCCCTTCCACAGCCCCACAGACAGTGGGGCTCCGGGCTCGCCAGCCAGCTCAGGGTGCCGACGTTGTTGCCTGCTCGCTCTCAGTGCTGCCTCCAGAGCCCAGCTCCGAAAGGGCGAACGTCCAGCGACTGCTCCCACACCAAAGGTGCCAGGACTGCCAGGTGTGGCTGGCCCTCGCCTTGCCTTGGCAGCCCTTCCACAGCCCCACAGACAGTGGGGCTCCGGGCTCGCCAGCCAGCTCAGGGTGCTGACGTTGTTGCCTGCTCGCTCTCGATGTCGCCTCCAGAGCCCAGCTCCGAAACGGCGAACGTCCAGCGACTGCTCCCACACCAAAGGTGCCAGGACTGCCAGGTGTGGCTGGCCCTCGCCTTCCCTTGGCAGCCCTTCCACAGCCCCACAGACAGTGGGGCTCCGGGCTTGCCAGCCAGCTCAGGGTGCCGACGTTGTTGCCTGCTCGCTCTCAGTGCTGCCTCCAGAGCCCAGCTCCAAAAGGGCGAACGTCCAGCGACTGCTCCCACACCAAAGGTGCCAGGACTGCCAGGTGTGGCTGGCCCTCGCCTTGCCTTGGCAGCCCTTCCACAGCCCCACAGACAGTGGGGCTCCGGGCTCACCAGCCAGCTCAGGGTGCCGACGTTGTTGCCTGCCCGCTCTCAGCGCCGCCTCCAGAGCCCAGCTCCGAAAGGGCGAAGGTCCAGCGACTGCTCCCACACCAAAGGTGCCAGGACTGCCAGGTGTGGCTGGCCCTCGCCTTCCCTTGGCAGCCCTTCCACAGCCCCACAGACAGTGGGGCTCCGGGCTCGCCAGCCAGCTCAGGGTGCCGACGTTGTTGCCTGCTCGCCCTCATTGCTGCCTCCAGAGCCCAGCTCCGAAAGGGCGAACGTCCAGCGACTGCTCCCACACCAAAGGTGCCAGGACTGCCAGGTGTGGCTGGCCCTCGCCTTGCCTTGGCAGCCCTTCCACAGCCCCACAGACAGTGGGGCTCCGGGCTCGCCAGCCAGCTCAGGGTGCCGACGTTGTTGCCTGCTCGCTCTCAGTGCTGCCTCCAGAGCCCAGCTCCGAAAGGGCGAACGTCCAGCGACTGCTCCCACAGCAAAGGTGCCAGGACTGCCAGGTGTGGCTGGCCCTCGCCTTGCCTTGGCAGCCCTTCCACAGCCCCACAGACAGTGGGGCTCCGGGCTCGCCAGCCAGCTCAGGGTGCCGACCTTGTTGCCTGCTCGCTCTCAGTGCTGCCTCCAGAGCCCAGCTCCGAAATGGCGAACGTCCAGCGACTGCTCCCACACCAAAGGTGCCAGGACTGCCAGGTGTGGCTGGCCCTCTCCTTGCCTTGGCAGCCCTTCCACAGCCCCACAGACAGTGGGGCTCCGGGCTCGCCAGCCAGCTCAGGGTGCCGACGTTGTTGCCTGCTCGCTCTCAGTGCTGCCTCCAGAGCCCAGCTCCGATGTGGCGAACGTCCAGCGACTGCTCCCACACCAAAGGTGCCAGGACTGCCAGGTGTGGCTGGCCCTCGCCTTCCCTTGGCAGCCCTTCCACAGCCCCACAGACAGTGGGGCTCCGGGCTCGCCAGCCAGCTCAGGGTGCCGACGTTGTTGCCTGCTCGCTCTCAGTGCTGCCTCCAGAGCCCAGCTCCGAAAGGGCGAACGTCCAGCGACTGCTCCCACACCAAAGGTGCCAGGACTGCCAGGTGTGGCTGGCCCTCGCCTTCCCTTGGCAGCCCTTCCCACAGCCCCACAGACAGTGGGGCTCCGGGCTCGCCAGCCAGCTCAGGGTGCCGACGTTGTTGCCTGCTCGCTCTCAGTGCTGCCTCCAGAGCCCAGCTCCGAAATGGCGAACGTCCAGCGACTGCTCCCACAGCAAAGGTGCCAGGACTGCCAGGTGTGGCTGGCCCTCTCCTTGCCTTGGCAGCCCTTCCACAGCCCCACAGACAGTGGGGCTCCGGGCTCGCCAGCCAGCTCAGGGTGCCGACGTTGTTGCCTGCTCGCTCTCAGTGCTGCCTCCAGAGCCCAGCTCCGAAAGGGCGAACGTCCAGCGACTGCTCCCACACCAAAGGTGCCAGGACTGCCAGGTGTGGCTGGCCCTCTCCTTGCCTTGGCAGCCCTTCCACAGCCCCACAGACAGTGGGGCTCCGGGCTCGCCAGCCAGCTCAGGGTGCCGACGTTGTTGCCTGCTCGCTCTCAGTGCTGCCTCCAGAGCCCAGCTCCGAAAGGGCGAACGTCCAGCGACTGCTCCCACACCAAAGGTGCCAGGACTGCCAGGTGTGGCTGGCCCTCGCCTTGCCTTGGCAGCCCTTCCACAGCCCCACAGACAGTGGGGCTCCGGGCTCGCCAGCCAGCTCAGGGTGCCGACCTTGTTGCCTGCTCGCTCTCAGTGCTGCCTCCAGAGCCCAGCTCCGAAACGGCGAACGTCCAGCGACTGCTCCCACACCAAAGGTGCCAGGACTGCCAGGTGTGGCTGGCCCTCGCCTTCCCTTGGCAGCCCTTCCACAGCCCCACAGACAGTGGGGCTCCGGGCTCGCCAGCCAGCTCAGGGTGCCGACCTTGTTGCCTGCTCGCTCTCAGTGCTGCCTCCAGAGCCCAGCTCCGAAAGGGCGAACGTCCAGCGACTGCTCCCACACCAAAGGTGCCAGGACTGCCAGGTGTGGCTGGCCCTCGCCTTGCCTTGGCAGCCCTTCCACAGCCCCACAGACAGTGGGGCTCCGGGCTCGCCAGCCAGCTCAGGGTGCCGACCTTGTTGCCTGCTCGCTCTCAGTGCTGCCTCCAGAGCCCAGCTCCGAAAGGGCGAACGTCCAGCGACTGCTGCCACACCAAAGGTGCCAGGACTGCCAGGTGTGGCTGGCCCTCGCCTTCCCTTGGCAGCCCTTCCACAGCCCCACAGACAGTGGGGCTCCGGGCTCGCCAGCCAGCTCAGGGTGCCGACGTTGTTGCCTGCTCGCTCTCAGTGCTGCCTCCAGAGCCCAGCTCCGAAATGGTGAACGTCCAGCGACTGCTCCCACACCAAAGGTGCCAGGACTGCCAGGTGTGGCTGGCCCTCGCCTTGCCTTGGCAGCCCTTCCACAGCCCCACAGACACTGGGGCTCCGGGCTCGCCAGCCAGCTCAGGGTGCTGACGTTGTTGCCTGCTCGCTCTCGATGCCGCCTCCAGAGCCCAGCTCCGAAATGGCGAACGTCCAGCGACTGCTCCCACACCAAAGGGGCCAGGACTGCCAGGTGTGGCTGGCCCTCGCCTTGCCTTGGCAGCCCTTCCACAGCCCCACAGACAGTGGGGCTCCGGGCTCGCCAGCCAGCTCAGGGTGCCGACGTTGTTGCCTGCTCGCTCTCAGTGCTGCCTCCAGAGCCCAGCTCCAAAAGGGCGAACGTCCAGCGACTGCTCCCACACCAAAGGTGCCAGGACTGCCAGGTGTGGCTGGCCCTTGCCTTCCCTTGGCAGCCCTTCCACAGCCCCACAGACAGTGGGGCTCCGGGCTCGCCAGCCAGCTCAGGGTGCCGACGTTGTTGCCTGCTCGCTCTCAGTGCTGCCTCCAGAGCCCAGCTCCGAAAGGGCGAACGTCCAGCGACTGCTCCCACACCAAAGGTGCCAGGACTGCCAAGTGTGGCTGGCCCTCGCCTTCCCTTGGCAGCCCTTCCACAGCCCCACAGACAGTGGGGCTCCGGGCTCGCCAGCCAGCTCAGGGTGCCGACGTTGTTGCCTGCTCGCTCTCAGCGCCGCCTCCAGAGCCCAGCTCCGATGTGGCGAACGTCCAGCGACTGCTCCCACACCAAGGTGCCAGGACTGCCAGGTGTGGCTGGCCCTCGCCTTCCCTTGGCAGCCCTTCCACAGCCCCACAGACACTGGGGCTCCGGGCTTGCCAGCCAGCTCAGGGTGCCGACGTTGTTGCCTGGTCGCTGTCTGCTCCGCCTCCAGAGCCCAGCTCCGAAAAGGGCGAACGTCCAGCGACTGCTCCCACACCAAAGGTGCCAGGACTGCCAGGTGTGGCTGGCCCTCTCCTTGCCTTGGCAGCCCTTCCACAGCCCCACAGACAGTGGGGCTCCGGGCTCGCCAGCCAGCTCAGGGTGCCGACGTTGTTGCCTGCTCGCTCTCAGTGCTGCCTCCAGAGCCCAGCTCCGAAATGGTGAACGTCCAGCGACTGCTCCCACACCAAAGGTGCCAGGACTGCCAGGTGTGGCTGGCCCTCGCCTTCCCTTGGCAGCCCTTCCACAGCCCCACAGACACTGGGGCTCCGGGCTCGCCAGCCAGCTCAGGGTGCTGACGTTGTTGCCTGCTCGCTCTCGATGCCGCCTCCAGAGCCCAGCTCCGAAATGGCGAACGTCCAGCGACTGCTCCCACACCAAAGGTGCCAGGACTGCCAGGTGTGGCTGGCCCTCACCTTGCCTTGGCAGCCCTTCCACAGCCCCACAGACAGTGGGGCTCCGGGCTCGCCAGCCAGCTCAGGGTGCCGACGTTGTTGCCTGCTCGCTCTCAGTGCTGCCTCCAGAGCCCAGCTCCAAAAGGGCGAACGTCCAGCGACTGCTCCCACACCAAAGGTGCCAGGACTGCCAGGTGTGGCTGGCCCTTGCCTTCCCTTGGCAGCCCTTCCACAGCCCCACAGACAGTGGGGCTCCGGGCTCGCCAGCCAGCTCAGGGTGCCGACCTTGTTGCCTGCTCGCTCTCAGTGCTGCCTCCAGAGCCCAGCTCCGAAAGGGCGAACGTCCAGCGACTGCTCCCACACCAAAGGTGCCAGGACTGCCAGGTGTGGCTGGCCCTCGCCTTGCCTTGGCAGCCCTTCACAGCCCCACAGACCAGTGGGGCTCCGGGCTCGCCAGCCAGCTCAGGGTGC